>NC_053026.1:430592-511726 GCF_003073215.2 Triticum urartu
CTGCCGCAGCCGGTCCAGTCCAGCAACAGCAGGCTCCAGGACGGCAGGAGGAGTTGGAGAAACAACAGTCGGCGAAACGGGGGAAGAAGGTGGCGACGGCAAGACCACAGCGTCCTGAGGTGGAGCCTGCTGCGCCCCAGCGGCTGTGGTGGCTGTAGTGGGCAAAGGCCCCATAGGAGTCACTTGGGCCATGGTGGCTGAGCTCGCCCCAGCCAGCTCGGCCAGGCCTCGCGAGGATGACCGGGCAGGAGAGGCCCGCGCGCCACGGTCACCCCCCTCCACAGGTGAAGGCGCTGCCATGGATGGAGCCTCAGGAGCCCCCTTCGGCTTCTTCGTCGCGGGCGCCAGCCTATTCAAGAGATGCGAACGTCAAGCCTCGGCAGCGGAACAAGAAATAAAGACAAGGGTCAAGCAATTACGGGTCATCACCGGTGAGTTCGGGCAGCCTCAAGCCAAACTTGAAGCCTGACAGCCGGCTGGAAGGGTCAACCTCGGAAGTAGGAGGCGCGTCTGCAGACTGCCTCCGGGCAGGGGCAGACCCGCGGGAGATCAGCCCGGTCCTGTCCTTCTTCGGGATCAGGGGCAAGCTCCCGCCAACCTGCTCATCTTCGTCCTCGTCATCGTCGCTCGAAGAAAGGCAGAGATCGCGGGGCCTGCGCCGGGGGAGGGGAGCCCTCGACTCTCCGTCGGTCGCCTCGGAGTCAGGCCCATTTTCCCGCTCCTCCTCGTCCTCCTCTTTGCTGGAGTCGCCGGAGGACATGTTCACCAGTCCCTCGGAAGCCGCCACGGGTACGGGCCCGTCCCCGTTGAAAACGGGCATGGACTCCACCACCTGCTCCCAGTCGTCGCGAAGGAACAAGGGCTTGGGAGCGCCCTCCAACCTTGACACCTCGCCCCCGACCAAAGATTGGAGGACCGCGGCCAAATCTTCGTCGCCCAAGGCCGCAGGGCTCGGATGAGGCCTCCACATCGGAGGCGAGTACTGCCAGAGTGGAGCCAGCTGGTGCTCCAGGAACTCCCTCAGCAGCAATGCACCGGACAACTTTGCCGCCGCCGTTCTGACCGGCCTCAGGTCCGCGTCCATCTTCTCCAACACCAGTTTCGCGCGGGGGTCCGTGAGCTCCGCCCGGCACCAGTCGCTAGAGCTCGCGGGCTGCTCCGCGGGCAAGATCTGCTGAGGGTGGATGCGCCCGGCATCTACCAAGACCCACTTGCTCCTGAAGCCCTCAATCCTCTTCCCGGGATTCGAGATGGCAATGGTGCCGCCATACGCGACGAAGCTCGTGCACGCGGAAGGAGAACCACGAGAGACCCGGAGGGAGAAGTAGTGGCGCAGCAAGGCCACTGAGGGCTGCACCCCTACGTGAGCCTCGCAGTAATAAGCGAAGATCGCCAGGAGAAGGACGGAGTTGGGGCGGAGATGCAGAGCCTGCAAGTTGTAATGGCGGAGGACAGAGAAGAAAAACTCGGAGAAGGGAGGCACCAGGCGCGCAGCAATGGAGCTTACAAAGAGAGGGTAAAAGGTGCTCCCTCGGCCCTCAGGAGTGGCGGAGCCGGCCTTGAACACCCGCACCCCATCGATGCCCTGCGCCGCCGCCATCCGGCACAGCCGGGCGAGGACTGCCTCGGACACGCTCGGCAAGTCCAGAGTAGGAGAGTACCAAGCTTTGGCCGGAGGCTGACGAGGCGCCATGGCTTCCTAGGTCACGCGGCCGGAGTAGATCTGGAAATTTGGAGGAAGAAAGGGGAGGCACAAGAAAGGGTATCTGAGTAGCAACCGGAGAAAGCAAAAGGCAAAGTCTGGGCAGATGCCGCTCCTTTATCAACCTGCGTGGTTCCTGAAGCACTTGCGTCCAATCAACCGCCACGCGGCGCCCAAGGCCGCAGGCTGTTAGGGCCCGCGGTGCTTTGCCCTCGCCCTTTCGCCTCTCAGCACGGCCAAGTCCGGGCGTGCCTTCGGCCCGGGGGCTACTGTCGGCGTTCAGGGAATGGGGGTCCCCAGACTTGCCTGCCCGCGGCCTGCGGCGTGGCTCAAAGGGGGCCCAGCACGGCCCATCTTCATCAACACAAGACTCAAGACCCTCGCGAGGGGCCAAGCCTCGCGGGGCGGACGACGTGGAGCTTCCTCAGACGTGGCCTCGTCAGGCTGGCTCATGAGGAGGCGGAGAAATCAAGGCGGGGTACCTCGCGAGGTGCCCGTGACGCAAGCCATGACGACTCAGGGCCCAGGCGGGTGCCAGCCCGCGCAGCGTCCTCCTTTCCTCTTTGGTGCAAAGGGAGCAAGCGCAGCCGTGGAGTACCGAGGCATCAGGCAAAGGTTGCCATTTTGGTGCAACGAGACCAAGACCAGGAGGACTACGAGACGGAGGTCACCGTGGAGCCCAAGACGGCGTCATCACCAGAGCTTTGTGAAGGCAAAGACTACTTTTGTCAGGATAGCTGATACTTGCTGTCCCCCTTCAAATTAGACCGCCATTGTTGGCTCCCTTCCCGCTCAATATTTGGGAAGAGGACCAGGGCCTCTATAAATAGGACCAGCCGCCCACAAAGCAAAGGGGTTGGAAAAAAGGAAGGGGAGGCTCGATAGAAAGGTTGGAACCATAGAGAGAGAGAGAGAGAAAGGTGGCTGAACTCCTCCCAGCAGTTCATTGCCCCAGCCACGAGCAGACCCTCGCGAGGCTGTTCTTCCTTGTATTGTTCATCATCATCAGCCCCAAGGGGCAATCCACCCACCACACACTGGAGTAGGGTATTACACCACAATGGTGGCCCGAACCAGTATAAACCTTGTGTCTCTTGTGCAGTTCTTTCAGTAGTCCAGATCCTTGCAAGACGGAGAGGTAGAAGACGTAATCTTCGCGCGCACCCCTGAGTTCGAACCATAAGGGTCTGCCGGAACCCGAAATCCGACAGGGGGAAACATCCGGGGAAATATCCCCGGGGTTTCACTTTTTCGGATATATGAATTGGAGGGGGAAAGTTGCGTGTTCACTATGCTAGGTATACATGGCAGACGAACGGGCTGCGTATCCGGATTCGTCTCGTTGTTCTGAGCAACTTTAATGTACAAAGTTTTTCCATCCGAGTTACGATTTATTTTATATTAATTTTAAATGATTTAAATCATTTTTAGGATTTATTTAATTATTTAATTCAACATTATCCAGAACAGTGTTTGCTGATGTCATCATGACGTCAGCAGTTGACCTCGTCAACCTGACAGGTGGGTCCCACTGGTCATAGACTGTTTAGTTAATTAACAGTAGTTAATTAGGTTAATTAGTCATTAGGTTAATTAATCATAATTAGTTAATTTAATCATAATTAGTTAATTTAATCATAATTAATTAAGTTAATTATTTAGTTAATTAATTAATTAATTTATATGTTATATTTTTTATATTTATTTATTTTCGTTCTCAGGTGGGCCCCTGTGTCATAGGCAGGGGGGTCTTGGCGGGTTCGGGCGTAACGGGCGCGGGCGAATGGGCACCAGCCCGGCAAGGAGCTCGCCCAGGTCACCGCGGGGCGGGACTGGTGGGGCGCCGACGGCCACCGCAGCGAGCTGCAGCAGGGCAGCGCCGGCGCGGGGCGGCGGCGGTGCTGGTCAGCAGCTGTGGAGGTGGTGGCAGGGTGGGCGTGCGAGCGGAGTCGAGCGCCGCGGAGTGGACGACAGGCGGGGAGCGACGACCGGTGGCGGGTAGGGAGGCACGCGCGGGGCACCGGGGTGCAGCGGCACGGTGCGGCGAGGAAAGGGCGGCGGCAGGGCGATCGTAGGACAGGGGGCTGGCACGCGCGCGAGCAGAAGGCGGGCGGAGCACCACGTCGGCTGGAGGTGGTGGCAGGGGGCGCGTGCGAGCAGTGCCGTGGGCGCGTACACGCGAGGGGCTGCGGAGCAGGGGAACGGGAGCGTAGACGAGGCGAATGGCCGGGCGGCGTGGAAGGCCCTGGGTCACGCTGAGCGTGGCCGGCGCAGGGGAGGCGGGCGCGTGGGCACGCGACGGCGCCGTGCGGTGCGAGCGTGCCTGGAGCGCGGGCTCCAGCGCAGGTGCGCGGGGTGCAGCCAAAGCAAAGCCTGGAGCAGCAGAGCAGGCGAGGCGAGCACTAGAAGCAGCTCTGGCTACCGGAGCCACGGGGAGGAGGCTGCGGTCGTGAGCGCGTGTCGGTCGAGGAAAAGAGGAGGAGACGGTGAGCTCACAGGGGCTGTAGGGATGGGGCAGCGGGGTGCGAGGAGGGCGACGGGGACGATAGGATCGGAGATGAAGCAAGTCGGCGAGGTGGTGTCTCAGGCGGCAGTGGTGGTCGACGCAGCGAGGGGGTGAGGCGTCAGTGTCGTCGTTCGATCCCCACCCCGATCCAGATGGGATCGAGAGGTGGTGGGGGAGAGAGGGAGGCGATGTGGGAAAGTGAGGGGTTACGGGTTAGGGTTTCCCCCGAAGTGGGAATATGGAGGAGGGGAGTGGGCGCCGGCTGGGCCGGCCTGGCTAGCCCAGTGGCCAGCTGGGCTGATGCCCAGTGAGGGGGGGGGGCTTATTTTCTTTTGTTCTTTTTTAACTGTTCTTTTCCTTTTATTTATTCATTTCTATTTTATTTTAGTTACACTTTATTTTTAGTTTAGTAAAATATGACAATGGCTCCAAAAATAGTGTTTCAAAATAACCCACTACCCTAAAAGGTTTTACCTCAAAATAAAATAGTTTATCATTTTACAAAATATTAAAGGCACTTATTTAATTGTCTCAATTACTGCTTTAATCATTTTAGAGCATTAAAACATTTTGTAAAAGTGGGGTTTCTTCCCCATAATTAACTTAGCATTATTTGGCATAACCCGAACATTTTAGTTTTAAAGTTTGAAAACTTTTGTTGTTGGCCTTTCATTCAATTTTGAATTTGAATGGGTTTTGAACTAACCCGAGATTAACTACAATGACAGTGGTGATGTGGCATCATTAGCAGGGAATTACTGTAGTCTAATTATCCGGGCGTCACAATTCTCCTCCACTACAAGAAATCTCATCCCGAGATTTAAGAGGGGACTAAGGGGGAAGGGATTTGTTTACGAAATTCTAACGAGTCTTCTCGGTCTTGGTTGCTCTTCCATAACATTGATGTTTCGATACCTCTGCTTCAGGTCAACATGATGAAGTCATCATCCTTTCTTTGGAGTCTTCATCGTACTTACGAATAGGAAAGGGGCAGTCCGGCATCGATAGAATGCTATCACGGGAAATCATCTGGGGGTTACCCCATGAATGATCACATGAGTAACTCTCAAATAGATACTTCAGAAAATATCGAGAGTAAAGTAAGAAGGTACCAGAAGAAGTTTCCAATGGGCAGGCAATCGTTGGATGGCCTAATCAGAAGGTGAAGGGGGTTCAGAGCAACGAGAATAAGTATTGCATCTGATACCAGAGTAGATCACTTGGTAGGTGGCCCGTGAATAACATAAGAAGTCAAGCATGAGGAATAACCTTTAGGAGCTGGGGTTTACAGGAGAGTCAGGTTTCGATCCTATGGAACCGTGGGTTAAGGGGCCACCATGTGGGATAAAAGTAGGAGTAACGGTGACATCTTGCACGGTCAGGATAGGAAGGCATGTCAGAGGGTAGCCTGTCAGTTATGTCAGCAACAACGTCGGTACCAAGGGCGAGGGACGAAGACAACCATTTTCCTGCTCGCTGAACGAGGTGGACCAATAGGCAAAGTTCTCGACCATCGGTGGCTACCGGAATGTCATCAACAATAGTAACAGGGTCTTGCTGACAGAATCGTACACCGAGGTGTTTACATAAGCAGGAGAATATTGCTGCTTAGATCATATAGATAACAAGAAAAGTTAACCCAATCAATGGGAAGAAAAATATGATTATCAGATTAAACAGTACAATGGAGAAGAACATGTGTTTAAACACATATTTCAAGGTATATCCTTCCCAAGGACAAGCAAAGCACAATATCCATGACAGGATATAATGTAGAAAACTCTTTAGGTAAGGGGAGAGAAATTTCAGGACATTACCCATACAGTGGTGTTTGGATAATTAAGCGGGAAATATTTAACATTGGGCTTTAAATGTTCTTGTTGAAAATTGGAGTACCATAGACATGCTTCGAGATAGCATTGACATGGTCATCAGGTAAAGATCAGGCTATGGATACACAAAGGATCCATCAGGAACAACTTATAGAATAAGTCTTACAATTTCCTCATGGAAGAATGGATAATCTTACTGAAAAGGAATCTATAACAATAGAACCTCCGGTCAGGTGTGCTAGGCATGATATCACCTTACCGGGTCATATTGAAAGACCAATGTTATAACTCTTGGAAATATGTTCCAACCATCATATCTGACCGAGATCCAGATCTGATTAGTGCCAGGATACTTCAGACTCAGGATGCCTGAGAAGAAAAGGTGCAACACAAATTGATGGGATGACATTGTAATGTTCTCGGGAGATGAACTATGGAAGCGAGTTCCAAAACAAGAGTTCATCATTAAACCAAGGAGAGGATGAGGAGGTGGCTGATGGACTCAGCGACAATTCATCGAGATTTTCGTAAAGATAGATCTCCACAATTATGTGAACAAGGAGGTAAAAACTATCATATCAAATGATATAATGATGTATGCTTGAGGAAAACATACATAATTTAACAATGATAGAAGGGTGCACCCAGAAATCTGGACTAGGTAGCACGATCAATGTTTGAATGATGATTCGATAAGCAAGATACTTAAAATGAAACTATCGACCATTAACTTCAAAGCAACAGGTTGCTTGAATTACAGAGTCCAAGCAGCATCGTTCACTTGTCGATATTCCCGGTTAGGCAATACGGGATCAAGAAAGAATGCGGATTGTCGTGGGTTTGTCACGGCAGATGTCCTTGTGAAAGGACTTAGTCGTGGAGCCATCGCAACGGGTTAGCTTAAAGGGGTTAAACCGGACAAGGGGACACGGGGAGTTTATACTAGTTTGGCCCCTTCGATGAAGGTAAAAGCCTACGTCTATTTGTGATTGGTATTGCTAGGGTTTCGAATGCCAGGGAGCGAATCCGCTTGTCTGGCTCTCGAGTTGTTGTCTGTCCTCCTCAAACCGCGGCCGGGTCGTCCCTTTTATATACATAGGTTGATGCCCGCTGGTTTACAGAGTCCCGAGGCCGGATCATAGATGTGTCCGGCTCGGTCTCTATTCCTCTATCTTACAACACAAGTTACATGACAGGGTCGGTTTATATCTACAGGATTTAACCCGCCTTTGGGCCTTGGGCCTTCGTAAAGTGCCACCATATTCACGTCTTCATGGGCTTCTATCTTTAAGGAGCTAACCCGGCTACTCCTGGCCAGTTTACGTCCAGTAGTAATATCCCCAACATTAGGCCCTAGATTGGTTTGAACTTGTTCATGTCAATCTTCAATACTTAGAAAAATTCCTCCCTTGCATCTTCACCTTGATCTTATAAACCGCCGTGACGTCATACTCCAGGATCACGATAAACCGGCCTGACGTCATCTATTTGTTGGAGCTGTAGATTACCTTCATTAATGTGTATTCAGTCATCGAGGTGACACCATTATTAATTATCCATTTTTGAGCTCCTCAATTCCCGCACTTGTCGCCTTATCGCTTCGCCTTATAAATAGGACCACGGGTCCTTATCATTTTTTCCCTTTGTCTCATTCGCTTCTTCTTCCTCCTCGCGACACCTCTGCACCTGAGCGCCGCCGCCATCATCAAGCCTCGCCTCTACCTCACCGTTGGCCGCTGCATCAACCTGTTCGTACGAGAGTTCTACAGCACACCTCCGCTGCTTCCGCGGCTACAGTAAGTCCTTTCCTCCTTCCTTTCTTGATCCATTAGGGTTTCCTTGTTCTTCGCAGTTCTTTGAAGTTCATCGGGGCTTCGGTGCTGCTCTTCCTTGTTCCTCCTTAGTCTATAGATGGACACTTCACACTTGACGTATCCTATGCCATGGCTAATCTTCTGTTACCACCACAAACCCTTATGCACAAAAGACTGATCTAGTCTTTTATGAACTGTTTCGGGACCAAACCTTTTTTCCTTTTAGGTCTAAATCTTTTTATTTTCCTGACTTGTGGTAGATACAAAATGCCCCTGTGATCTTGTGAAACCTGTTTTTACCTTACTTAACCCTCTTCGCCTTAGATCTGTATCTTCCTTACTATCTAGGCGGTTTACCTTTGTAAAAACAATCTATCTCATACCATTAGCCCCCTAGTAAACCGGCAACCCTTCTGCATGTTGATGGTAATAGCCCGGTTTAACAACACACATGTATGCCCTTTACATGACCTTGTCATTCACTTTTATATTAGTCTCCGGTTTACAAAAATTCTAATACCGGTATATGTTTATTCCATTGCATCTTTGCTCCTCCATGAATGACTCGTAACCCGGCATTCCTTTTCAGCTTTTCATTTCACAATGGCCAAATAGTTTGCCACTTGCAACTGGGCCCGCTCCCGGGTCACCGAAGATCAATTGAACGGAATGGTTAGTATCGGCACCTTGCCAAAGAAGACGGAGATTCGGTGGAGAGTTCTAGGAACAGAGAATCCTCCTACCCCGAGGCGGGGTGAGGTTGTGATCTTTGTCGACCACATAGGCTGTGGCTTCAAACCGCCAGGGTCAAAAAATTTCCGGGATGTTCTTGCCAGTTTACAACTTCATCCTCAAGATATTGGATCCAAGTCGGTGTCCAATATATGCAATTTCCAAGTTTTCTGTGAAGCGTACCTGCAAGAAGAGCCCACCGCTGAGCTGTTCCGGGACTTTTTTCATCTGAACCGGCGTACAGAGTTTGTAAATGGCCCCAATACTGAACTTGGTGGTGTCTCAATTCAAAAACAGAAGGAAGTTGAATTCCCTCATGCCAAACTGCACAGTCACCCTAAGGAATGGAACCAGACTTGGTTTTACTACAGAGATACTTCTCCTAAAGATGAGAATCCCCTTCCAGGCTGTCGTGATCACCGGCTTTCCAACACCCATCCAATGCCGCAATGCTTAAGTTCTGCAGAACAGGCCAAATATGCCCCTCAACTTGCCAAGCTCCGGGCCTTTATGGCCAACGGTTTAACATGTGTTGATTTCATGCGCTGTTGGATATCTTGGAGCGTCTTGCCGCTAAGACGCTGCCCTGGTTTACTGTGTGAGTACACCGGTGATGTTGAAGACCCTCAACGCCATATCAACATGCGGGTGACCGATGAAGAGGTCACTGAAAGCGTAAAGAAAATTTTGAATGAATCGGAATCAGTCTGTAGTCAAACCGGCTTGAACCCCTTCTATACTAAGAACAAACCACCTATTGTAAGCATTATACTTCCTTTTCATCTTTGATATCTTTAACTTGTTCAATTTGTAATCCTTCTTCTGTTTATATATGAATAGGGTGATGATCCCTTCTGGAAACGGAAATCCGTACATAAAGCGGTAAAGCCAACCGGGGATAAAGTGGTCAAACCATCTTGTCCCAAAACCAAAGCCGTCAAGCGGATCTCAAAGTGGAAAATGGCTGACCGGATCAACATGGAACTTAATGAAGATGCTGATGATCCGAAAGTTGAGGTAGAACTTGACTCACTTGGCTCCCTTTTCATGCACCTCATTAACAATGATCTTTATCAAGAGGACATAGAAGGCAGCCAAGCTGATGATGTAGAGGTAATTACCCTTTCCTCCGGTTCAGACTCTATGCCAACACAAAAAAAACCCGTCAAGCAGTTCAGAAAGTAAGCTTTTCTCATCCTCTTTCTTACTTGGACCCAACATTTATTTTGAAGACACAATAGCATGAAGCTCACCGGACAACCCGGCACAGTGGCCAACAGGTCACTTCAGCCGGTTTACCTGATACACCAGCTCGGAAGCGCCGGTCTGAGGTCTCTTCCACTTCTGACCATTCTTATCCCAAGGCAGGTTATTTCAGACAACCTCTTAATCCGTCTGATTCAAATTATCTGGTGACACCTCCCTCATCCTCTGGCGAGTTGACAGCAACCCAACTCCCTCCTCTAAAAACTGTGGCTGGGTAAGTTTTCAAACTCTTTCTTCCAATGCGTTACAGATCTTGAATAAGATGCTAACCCTCTTTTAATTTATTTGCAGAGCCAAAGCCAGACCCATCAAGAAAGCTCGGGTCAACAATCCGTCAGAGGACCAGGCAGTTTTTGAAGAAGAACAGAGAGGTGAACTGGACCAAACTCGTGAACTGGAGGGTCCTCATCCTGAAGTCGCCTCTGATGAACCGCCCCTACAAGATCGGAATACTGATGAACCACCAGAAGCTGACCCTGCGGTGCCTGACACTGAACCGACAGCTCCAAACCGGGCTAGTCCGATGAAAGATACTAAAACTCCGTCATCACCTGCAAAAACCACTGAAGGCCAAGGAGATGATGTTATCGTTACTGGCATAGGCCATAGCTCTCCTGGCCATCCCGTAATCTTGGCCCAACATAGTGCCAAAGAAGAGCGTGCTGCTAGGTAAAAGGGCAAATGGAGTACTGACTTATCAATTTATGCCATATCAACGCTGAAGAGCATCACTCTGGTTTCTTAAACCATTTGCACTCAAACCGTGACTATGAAGCCGGTTTGGTTAATTTGATGAAGGAACGCTATGAGGTATTGTCATCTCCTTTTACTTCTTGATTCCAAAGTTGAAATGCTAGCCCAAGTAGCCCCCAAGGGGCGTTTTATGATGTTAATCGTGAACCGGGTCTTTGTAATACTTTAAGTCTCTCCCACTGACCCTCAAAATGTTAGGTCCTTAGTGAAAACCAAGGCTGATACTTTACCAATATAACAAAAGAGCTTTCCTCAGCATAGCCCCCAAAGGCCAGTTTAGCTTTGCATGGTAATCCGGGTTTTAATCCATGCGTCCGTTTTGAACAGATGCACATTAGCCCCCAAGTGTCAAGGATAATGCTTACATTGCTCTGGAGACTTTATAAAAGATGTAGTGAATCAGGGCAAATAGGCATTAGCCCCCAAGTACGAAGTGCATAACTTGTTATATGCTTTGTACTTAGAAAATATATATCCTGTTGTTTGACAATTCTGCACTGTTGTAGGACGAACTAAGCAATAGAGATGCTCGGACCGCTGATTTCCAAGAGAACGTGAAGTCCCAACAAGCAGAAGCTGCGAAAGCCAAAGAGGAGCTGACCAAAGCCCTGGCAGCGATGGAAAAGCTAAAAGAGTCTTTTAACAAAGATCATGCTGACTAGGAAACCAAGAAAACCGGTTTAACCAAAAGAGCTGAGGATGCCGAAGCAGCCCTGAAACCAGTTGTAGATGAACTAGCTGGATTGACACGGCAAATCAACGCCATGACTTCCACTGTCTTTGGTCAGTATCCCCTTGTGCAGCTTGTCCAATTTCATGGAACCTCATCATTGATCTGAATGCTGATTTTAAACCGTAACAGGCACTCGTATGGCTCACCTGGGCACAGATATGCGGATGAAGCTTAAAGCGGCGTACACCTTCATTGAACAGTTGTACTCTGGGTCCTAGCGGGCTATTTGCACTGCGGGTTACAATAAACCGGCACCATCACTGATAAAAGGAACTCTTGAGAAGCTGGCCATGTTACCAGCTCGGATTACCGAACTGAAGAAGGCAGCTGCAAGAGCAGGCACATTAACCGCACTAATCCGAGCCAAGGCATGGATCCCAGATCTTGAAGCGGAGGACATTATTAAAGGATATTCAGGTGTAAAGGAGGACAGTTCAAACTTCGACAATGATGACCTCCGAAGGCTGACAAAAGAAATGCGGCCAGTAGCCAGCAAACTGGCAGAGGACACGGACTTGTCTCATTTCCAACCGGCTTATGACGCTGAAGGGAAGAGACAGCCTGCCGAAATCCATGAAGTCGAAGAACTTGTGCCTCCAATCCGTAAGCATACCTTTGCTCCTGATATTAACCCCTCCAGCCTTATCCATGAAGAAGCCGTGTTTCAAGCTTTAACTGGAATCGATTGGTCGACGGTTGATTTCCAGCGTCTAGGAAGGGATGAAGAAGTGATCACACCAACTTACCCTCAACGGTCAAACTGTCAAGACGAAGCGTCTTAAACCGGCATCGGGTTTACCAGATATTGTATGCCAATGCCAAAAACAATTATGCACTTGTGGCCGCTTTGAAGCTTCTTGTAATAGGATAGCAAAAACTCCTTTATCTGTCATGCCATCGAGCATATTTTATGACACTTCGTGAAAATTTGTTCCACTATTTGGGATCTATTAATGCATAGCCCATGATGATTGTGTTCCTGGATACAAGAACTTGAAAGTATCCTAGTGGTTTACCACTGGACGGGTTATGATGCTCAACAAATATACAATACTTAGATGAATAATCAAAGTTTTGTATAAAAAGTAATATGTGCAACATACCTCGTTGGTTGACCAACTTCTTGTATGGTAAAGGTGTCAACACTAATCTGGAGTGTTGATAACTCCGTCCTTATTTTGCCGGTTTATCATAATAAACCATACCGGGATATAATAATCACAGGGTTTTCTTTATAGCACTGGCGATTTAGTCAAACCAAACCGGGGTAAGGAACGTCGGCTTGTAATTGATCATGTACTGACAACGTGTAGTTGAAAGTCAAGCCGGGCCAAAGACACCGGTTTATCAGAATATATTATGAACCTCAATAAAGGCAGAAAATTTAGCAAATAGGATTCAAAAAAAAGAAATATGCAAGGCTTTTTATGAGCTACCAGGCTCCAAATCGAGGCTTTTGATGGGCTGCCAGGCCTCTGGGTTAAACCGTTTAACAAAGCCTTTTAAGATGGGCCTCCCATTAACCAATTGTCGTTTTAACTTTGACAAATTCAGGGTCTATAAAAGATTGACTTGTCAAATGTTCGGCGGGTCATACCAGGATTACCTGGACAGGAGTGGCTTACTTGATGAAGGCAGGTTAACCCGGGGTTTTAGGTGAATACACCAGGCTTCCAAGTCGTGGCTTTATAGCCAATTACAAGGGTCCTTCCAAACTCTTTGTTGCTTTGCACAAAGAGCCCCCAAGTAACTTTGTGAGCTGTGCTCAGTGGGTTCCCATGTTTGAGTTTGTGCTTTGTGCAAAACTATCTTTGGCCCCATATAATTTCCTTTTTGGCTTAAC
Source organism: Triticum urartu (assembly GCF_003073215.2). Classification (NCBI taxonomy): domain Eukaryota; kingdom Viridiplantae; phylum Streptophyta; class Magnoliopsida; order Poales; family Poaceae; genus Triticum; species Triticum urartu. The sequence goes on from NC_053026.1 coordinate 443,774, forward strand.
ACCTATCAAGAAGTGTAGCTATGGTGTGATAACAACCGAGCCCCCTAGTGATATCCATTTGTGGTTTCAAACCAATCAAGAGGTGTAGCTATGGTTCAGATATGACCAAACCCCCTAGTGATTTTCTTTATACCTGTGCAGCTGCAGAGACCGGTTTAACAAAAAACTCTGCTTTGTCAGTAGAAACTCTTGTAAGCACACACATGATGTAAAAAGAACAGAGACCCCGCTTTAATGGAGGCTCCGATTTATTATATAATATATACATCGTCATAAATATGTACATATGAAGAGGCTATGGCGCAAGTATAGTAAGGCCGAAGAAGAGCTATGTTCCATGGCCGCTTGGTCTCCTCCTCCGATTTACGTGAGTCTTTGTGCTCTCGAACATCAATGAGGTAGTATGACCCGTTGTGTAGATTCTTGCTGACCACAAAAGGTCCTTCCCAAGATGGGGAAGATTTGTGCATGTCAGTTTGATCCTGGATGAGCCGGAGCACCAAATCACCCCCTTGAAAGGTTCTGGTCTTAACATGGCGGCTGTGATAACGTCGGAGATCCTGTTGATAAATCACCGAACGTGCTGCTGCAAGATCACGCTCCTCATCTAACAGGTCCAGAGAATCCTGACGAGCTGTATCGTTATCCACTTGAACGTAAGCTGTCACACGGGGCGAGTCGTGACAGATGTCACTAGGGAGAACTGCCTCCGCTCCATAAACCATGAAGAAAGGTGTGTAACCCATCGATCTGTTAGGCGTGGTGTTGATGCTCCATAACACAGAAGGTAATTCCTCCACCCAACAACCTGGTGTCCGCTTCAAAGGAACCATAAGTCGGGGTTTAATACCCTTCAAAATTTCTTGATTTGCCCTCTCCGCTTGACCATTAGATTGGGGGTGAGCCACCGATGCTATATCAAGCCGGATGTGCTCACGTTGGCAGAATTCCTCCATCTCTCCCTTTGACAGATTAGTACCATTATCAGTTATAATACTGTGTGGAAAGCCAAACCGGAATATCACCTTTTTGATGAATTGAACCGTCGTGGCCGCATCACACTTACTGACTGGCTCTGCTTCCACCCATTTGGTGAATTTATCAACTGCCACTAATAAGTGGGTCTTTTTGTCCTTGGAGCGCTTAAAGGGTCCAACCATATCAAGTCCCCAAGTTGCAAACGGCCATGTTATAGGAATCATCCTCAGCTCCTGAGCCGGAATATGAGCACGGCGTGCAAATTTTTGACAACCGTCACATCGTTTGACTAAATCCTCAGCATCAGCACGAGCTGTTAACCAATAGAAACCGTGGCGAAAAGCTTTAGCAACCAAAGACTTTGAACCAGCGTGGTGACCACAATCCCCTTCATGGATTTCTCACAAAATCTCACAACCCTCTTGAGGAGAGACACAACGTTGAATTGCTCCTGAAACGCTGTAACGATGTAACTCCCCATTGAGTATGGTCATGGACTTTTAATGCCGGATTACCTGTCGGGCCAAGGTTTCATCGTCCGGTAACTCGCCCCGGTTCATGTAAGCCAGGTATGGGATTGTCCAATCCGGTATGACATGCAAAGCCGCCACCAATTGAGCCTCCGGATCAGGAATAGCCAACTCTTCCTCTGTTGGTACTTTAACTGACGGATTATGCAACACGTCAAGAAAGACATTTGGTGGAACCGGTTTACACTGAGAACCAAGGCGACTTAAAGCGTCTACCGCTTTGTTCTTTTGCCGGTCTATACGGTCCACCTAATAACCCTTCAAGTGACCAGCCACTGTATCCACCTCTCGCCGATATGCAACCATGAGTGGGTCTTTAGAATCCCAAGTGCCAGACACCTGTTGAGCCACCATATCTGAATCCCCAAATCACTTGACCTGGCTTAAGTTCATTTCCTTAGCCATCCGCAGACCGTGGAGCAAAGCCTCATACTCAGGTGCATTGTTAGTACAAGGGAACATTAAACGGAGGACATAACAAAACTAGTGACCTCTTGGGGAAGTTAGTATGACTCCAGCCCTTGAGCCCTCCAACTATCTGGATCCATTAAAGTGAATAGTACAGTACGTATTATCTGGCTTCTCCTCTAGTGCCTGCAACTCCGTCCAATCATTGATGAAGTCCACGGGTGCTTGGGATTTGATCGCTGTGCGAGGTATGTATTTGAGCCCGTGAGGCCCAAGCTCAATAGCCCATTTGGCAATCTGGCCCGTTGCTTCTCTGTTTTGAATGATATCTCCTAGAGGGGCTGAACTGACCACTTTGATAGGATGACCCTGAAAATAGTGTTTAAGCTTCCGGCTTGCCATAAACACTCCATACACCAGCTTCTGCCAATGTGGATACCTCTGCTTTGACTCAATGAGCACCTCACTGATATAATAAACCGGCCGTTGAACCGGATATTCCTTGCCAGCTTCCTTGCGCTCTACCACAATAGCCACGATAATAGCTCGGGCATTAGCAGCCACATATAGCAATAACGGCTCCTTATCGATTGGTGCTGCAAGCACATGCGGTTCAGCTAACTGCCTCTTCAGATCCTCAAACGCTTTATCAGCCGCCTCGCTCCAGACAAAATCATCTATTTTCTTTAGCATCTGATATAAAGGAATAGCCTTCTCCCCAAGACGACTGATAAACCGGCTCAAAGCCGCAATCTGACCGACCAAACATTGAACGTCATTGATACACGTCGGTTTAGCCAAAGATGTAATTGCTGAGATCTTTTCCGGATTAGCCTCAATGCCTCTATTTGACACCAGAAAACCCAAGAGTTTGCCCGCCGGTACACCGAAGACACACTTTTCCGGATTGAGCATCATCTTGTAAACCCGGAGGTTGTCAAAGGTTTCTCTCAAATCGTCTATTAATGTTTCCTCCTTCCTGGACTTTACCACAATATCATCCACATATGCATGAATATTGCGCCCAATCTGCTTATGAAGACAATTCTGAACACAGCGTTGATAAGTCGCCTGGGCACTCTTGAGCCCAAAGGGCATGGAGACATAGTAGAATAATCCAAAGGGAGTGATGAAAGCTATCTTCTCCTGGTTCTTAACTACCATTTTGATCTGATGATAACCAGAGTAAGCATCCAGAAAACGCAAACGGTCACAACCCGTTGTAGCATCATTGATCTGATCAATACAAGGGAGGGCAAAGGGGTCTGCAGGACAAGCTTTGTTCAAGTCTATGTAATCTACACACATACGCCAAGTGCCGTTTTTCTTAAGAACCAGCACCGGATTAGCCAACCACTCTGGGTGAAAGACTTCCACGATAAACCATGTGGCCAATAACCGAGCTACCTCTTCACCGATAGCCTTACACCTTTCTTCATTGAAGCGGTGGAGAAATTGCTGGACCGGTTTAAACTTAGGATCAATGTTAAGTGTGTGCTCAGCGAGTTCCCTTGGTACACCTGGCGTGTCAGAAGGTTTCCATGCAAGGATGTCCCGGTTCTCACGGATGAACTCGATGAGCGCGCTTTCCTATTTGGGATCCAGGTTAGCGCTGATGCTGAAATGCTTGGATGAATCGCCAGGAACAAAATCAACCATCTTAGTATTTGTGGCCGATTTAAATTTCAATGCCGGATCGTGTTCCGTAGTTGGCTTTTTCAAAGAAGTCATATCTGCCGGATCAACTTGGTCCTTATAAAACTTCAATTCCTCTATGGCACAAACCAACTCAGCATAAGCCGCATCACCTTCCTCACACTCCAAAGCGATCTTCCTGCTCCCGTGTACTGTGATGGTCCCCTTATGACCTGGCATTTTAAGCTGTAGATAAACATAACACGGCCTCGCCATGAACTTAGCATAAGTCGGTCGCCCAAACAAAGCGTGATACGGACTTTTTATTTTCACCACCTCAAAAGTCAATGTTTCTGACCTTGAATCATAGTCATCTCCAAAAGCCACCTCTAAGGCTATCTTGCCTACTGGATATGCAGACTTGCCAGGCACCACACCATGAAAAACAGTATTCGATGGTTTAAGACTCTTATCTGTCAACCCCATACGACGGAAGGTATCATAATATAGAATGTTGATACTGCTTCCCCCATCCATGAGTACCTTCGTGAACTTATATCCCCCAACTTGAGGGGCCACCACTAGGGCCAAGTGACCCAGATTGTTAACCCAGGGTGGGTCATCCTCTCTACTCCACAAAATGGGTTGCTCAGACCAGCGCAAATACTGAGGCACCGCCGGTTCAACAGAGTTTACTGCCCTCTTGTGAAGCTTCTAATCATGCTTACACAAGCTAGTGGTGAAGACATGATATTGCCCACTATTTAGCTATTTAGGATTGCTCTGCTAACCCGACTGTTGCTGCTGCTGCTGGTTCCCCTGATGGTTGTAACCTCCTTGGTTGCCTTGGTGCCCTTGATTGATGTGTCCGGTTTGATTGCCCTGAAATCCTGAACCGGAACTGCCACCTCTATAACCCGGCCCGTGGAAACCACCTCCTGAACCGCCGAGCGGGCCATTATCGTATTGGAACATATTGGAGTTCTTGAAATCTCGCATGATATAACAATCCTTCCAAACATGCGACGCTGGCTTCTCCTTTGATCCATGGTTTGGACAGGGTTGATTTAACAGGCGCTCCAAATTGGGGCCTGAACCTCCGCCCCTTTGGGGCTGCTTGCCCTTACGGCGCTGGCCATTCTCCTGAGCATTGGTGTTAGCGACAAAGTCCAAGCTGTTGTTGGCTTTTCGCTTACCACTATTCCCATGACCTGCCAGATTATGCTGCTGACCCTTGGTGTTGCCGTTCTTTTTCCCTTTCCTCGGTTTGTCCTCTTCTGAGTCAGGGTCTTCGGTATTATCTGAATCGGCGTACTTAACCAAAGCGGCCATAAGCGTTGACATATCATTGCAGTGACGTTTGAGCCTTCCTAACTTCTGTTTGAGTGGTAGAAAACGGCAATTGCCCTCCAACATTAGCACTGCGGTATCTGCATTCATACGATCCGATGAATGCAAAATCGCTGAGACCCGCTTGACCCAGTGGGTCGTGGACTCCCCCTCCTCTTGGACACAAGCGGCCAGATCCACAATTGACATGGGCTGCTTACAAGTATCTTTGAAGTTCTGGATAAACCGGTGCTTCAATTCAGCCCATGATCCGACAGAATTAGTTGGTAAGCTCTTCAACCAAGTACGAGCTGTTCCTTCCAACATCATGGTGAAGTATTTAGCACATACTGCTTCATCCACATCGAACATCTCAATCGCCATCTCGTAGCTTTCATCCCACACCTCTGGCTGCAGATCGGCGGTATAATTGGGTACCTTACCAGGTCCTTTGAAATCCTTGGGTAGTCTCACATTATGCAAAGCGGGGGTAAGGCACGGCACCCCTAAAGAACTGAATATTACCCCTGGTTCGACTGAAGCGGTGGGGCGAACCAGAGTAGGTTGACGGGCCCCATGCAGAGCCGCTAACTCGGCCTCCCGACGTGCTCGACCATGATCCACCACATCCTGCGCATTGGCACCGCCCCCTACCGGGTTGTGTCCTCGTGGCGAGTTACGGCGACGCGCACTGCTTGACACGGCCGGTTCATCCTCAACATGCCTGTTGTAGCTCCGGCTGGGTCGTGGGGTGGAATGAATCCTCTCACGACTGTGCGAATATGCCTGCTACTGATTTAAAGCTATTTGAAGGAGGTCTCTGGCCCGTCATGCTTCAACCGCAACTGGTGACTCGCCGTCGGTTGGGAGGGTTGCTAACCGTGAAGCGGCGGCCACAATGTTGTCCAACGGGTTGGAGTAATGCCCGGGAGGGGTCGGAACATATTGTGGCACAATGTTATTCTGACGAGGCGGGTCCATCGTACGCGGCTGAACTGGCGCTCCTGTTCCTGGTGCCTCCGTCCGGTTTAATATTGGCTGGTTACTCGTTCCTGCTCCCGGCGTATTGAAGAGATTTCGTGGTTCATAACCCGACGGGAGATGCGATCGGTACCTTCTTCTCATGACTTCTTCGGAAGCATTCTGATCCAGCCTAATCTGGTAGGCCTGAGCTTCCAACTCGGCCCGTTCTGTAACCATCCTAACATTCTCTGCCGCTAGGTCCGCTTTAGCCTGAGCTATCTGATCCTTCACCTTTGCAATCTCCGCGTTATGCTGATCCCGGGCTGCTGCATCCACCTCTGCGGCCATCAATGTTGCCAAAGCGTCGAACAAGTCAGACAGGACTTGAGCCGGAGGTGGCGTAGAGCTTCCTGCCCCTGCCGGCGTGGCCGTTGTTGAACCAGAGAGTATTGCTGCGGCAGCTGACGAATGAGGCGCCGACTGTGTACCGGCCATGAAGATAGCGGGCCTATTTGGCAGATCAGGGAAGTTCGGAATGTTGTTACCCTCAGATCCTCCACTAATCCGGCCATCCTGCAACTGATAAAGCGATTCGGTCTCTCCATAAGACTCGTCGTCAGAACAAACAACGGTTTCTCCATCGGACGCCAGTCCGTCCTCGTATTCTGCTCCATGGATGACGCCTACGAAAACATGCTTCGCCACGGGCTGAACCGGCAAAGGGCTTGCACGCTGAGCCGTCTCGATGATGTCGGTGCAAATGTCCGGCTCATGGGCCGGTTCGCCAATCTTGCCGATGAAGAAGTGAATACCACCATAGGGGACCCGGTACCGTATTCGATTGAATCGACCTCGGGACCCCATCCTGCATTGTCGATGTAGAGCTTGCCGCGACGACTCTTCGTCATCCGGCCCACAACGTATCCCTTGAGTCCATCAAGGCTACCCTTCAAGAACTTGAAACCATCATGCGATAGCCCCACAGTGGGCGCCAACTATCATGGGTTTGTCACGGCAGATATCCTTGTGAAAGGACTTAGTCGTGGAGCCATCGCAACGGGTTAGCTTAAAGGGGTTAAACCGGACAAAGGGACACGGGGAGTTTATACTAGTTCGTCCCCTTCGGTGAAGGTAAAATCCTACGTCTAGTTGTGATTGGTATTGCTAGGGTTTCAAAGGCCAGGGAGCGAATCCGCTTGTCTGGCTCTCGAGTTGTTGTCTGTCCTCCTCAAACCGCAGCCGGGTCGTCCCTTTTATATACATAGGTTGATGCCCGTCGGTTTACAGTGTCCCGAGGCCGGATCATAGATGTGTCCAGCTCGGTCTCTATTCCTCTATCTTACAACACAAGTTACATGACAGGGTCGGTTTATATCTACAGGCTTTAACCCGCCTTTGGGCCTTGGTCCTTCGTAAAGCGCCACCATCTTCACGTCTTCATGGGCTTCTATCTTCAAGGAGCTAACCCGGCTACTCCTGGCTGGTTTACGTCCAGTAGTAATATCCCCAACATTGATGGTGAGAAGTATCACTATACCAAGAATCCTTATGAGGTGGAGTAATCCTCACGACATTCTTGTCATAAAATATGGTAACACTCCAAGCTAAAGAAGAACAAATGTTGGATAGCAAGGAAGTCAAGGTATAACCTAGAACACGACCAAGTTTGTGTTGGAGGGAAAGCAATAAAGTGGTCGATGACAACACAAATCATCGAGGGCAAGGATGGTATTTCTCATCATGAATTCAATTGATATCCTAGAAGAGATCAGAATGCTGATGATGATCACGACACATTTGTCGAGAGATTTCATGGAGATGTAATCGATCGGCGATGGCATCACATTTAAGGAATGATGAAGCGAAAGGTTATTAGAACCATGGGTACGAGTACGACACAAACCAGAAATCAAGTTTGCTGCTCAAGGAGAAATTATATGAAAAGGAATATCGACGTAAGTTTAGCTCGCCGTCGAATTTTGTGCTCTGGGAAGAAGGACCAGGTAGCATAGTTGAAATTAGCACGATAATGATGTAGCCGATCATGCTAGGAATGACTTAAATGATTATTAACTCGTAAGCAACAAAAAATACTTAGAATTATTGAATCAGAGTGCGGGATCGATTCACTTATCGGTGTTCTCGGTTGACGACAACCCAGAACCTAGGAACAATTGGATCCGGTGAGAAATAACAGTTGATGAAGAACCCATAAGAAGTTATGATGTTCCATGATATTCTCGAGATACCAAGGTGTAATACTTGACGGTAGGTCAAAGTAAAGGTTGGACTGGTGTATTGATCCATACAAGACAAGTGCTTAAAATTTCCCGAGAATTGGGATCAAGGAAGAACATATGGTCGGAACCACAATTGCAAAGGATCAATTCACCGATACCAATGGATATTATATCAAGGAAATAGTTATTATTACCAGAAGCTTCCATGATAGGATCTACATCGTGTCCATGGGTATGAACACAAAGGTTCAAGGTCGACTCCCACTTCTTCAATGCATAACCTTACATTTACCTCTCATTTTTAAAGTTGTAGTGTTGAAAAGTTATCTGACGTAGCGTCGGTAGGGTATAACCTGCATAACTCTTGGGATCACATAGAATAGGGAAGGCATATGTTCAACCCATCGGGGCATCTTAGGAACATATACCACAAACTGTAGGAGTAATTAGCACAAGCTCGAAAATGGAGCATGGTTGACAAAGCAGAGGATACAAGTCTCCAAAGGCATAAGACAAGATTTACCAAAAGGCATTATGTAACCGAGGATAACTCACAAAGTTATTGAATATGGAGGACGTTGTCGGATAAAATCCAACAAAGGATCTGGTGGTCCACAAAGGATCTGATGTGAGTATCGACACGATCACCAGAGGAAAACAACAATGCAAAGACATTGGGTTATAGAAACAAATAACTAACTCAGAGCTCAATTGCAAAGGAATTATGATTTCCAAATCAAGGGATCAGAAGCAAATGCTCTAATTAAGGATGGATAAGTCGAGTAAGCTTAGGGGTACAATTGATGAAAATTGGGTTGGTCGAGATCCAACTCATGTTTAAAATGACGCCCGAGCCGGAAGGATGAATTCTAGGATCTGATTGAGGATTGCGAGCATTCGCAACATATTGAATCAACGGAATCAACATGATAATGACAAGGGATGTCAATAGGATTTCGAGACTTATGGGATTAACCATAATGCATGCAAGCAAGAATTTCAAGAGCAATAGGCGGTTGAGGATTTTTGGAAGATCGAATGGTATTTCGAAGGCTTTTTTGAAATACATGAATCAACTGGGGAGGAACGGATACTCGATAAGTGCAAGGAATTATCTATAGGGGTAATAATGCGAAAAAGAGCTGCAAAGTAGTAGGCATAAAGGATTCTCGGAATATCGGAGAAATTTTTAGGGTATCAAGTAATAACAAGGGCAATTGGGAACGAAGGTATGAATGGCAAGCGTAAGTAGTTATCCATAAGGATTTATCGATGGTCGGGAATAGCAAAAGGCGGTGAGCATAAAGTCTTGAGAGAACATCGGAGAGTATCTTCGGAATCCTTCGGTGCACCAAGCAATCATCTGGATCGAGGGGTTCTCCGGGAGGAAGTAGTAATGAGAACCTAGAGTTATAATTAGTAAAATCATTTAACCCAAATAGTAGAGAGATCAGAGTCCCAGAGTATAGATCGAGGAGTAAAAGATCCTAATACCACCCAAATGGTGACGTGGGCCCGTAAGGCACACAACCATGTTAGTAAAACAATTTTCATCGACTAGACTCAACGTCGGCCAAGGAGTGTGGAAGGGGGATTCCTATAGGCAGTCGGCTCTGATACCAACTTGTGACGCCCCCAATTCGACCGTACACTAATCATACACGCAAACGTGTATGATCAAGATCAGGGACTCACGGGAAGATATCACAACACAACTCTACAAATAAAAATAAGTCATACAAGCATCATATTACAAGCCAGGGGCCTCGAGGGCTCAAATACAAGATCTCGATCATAGACGAGTCAGCGGAAGCAACAAAAACTGAGTACAGACATAAGTTAAACAAGTTAGCCTTAAGAAGGCTAGCACAAACTGGGATACATATCGAAATAGGCATAGGCCTCCTGCCTGGGATCCTCCTAAACTACTCCTGGTCGTCGTCAGTGGGATGCACGTAGTAGTAGGCAGCTCCCGAGTAGTAGGAGTCGTCGTCGATGGTGGCGTCTGGCTCCTGGGCTCCATCGTCTGGTCATAGCAATCGGGTATAGGAAGGGGGAAAAGGGGGAGCAAAGCAACCATGAGTACTCATCTAAAGTACTCGCAAGCAAGGAGCTACACTACATAGGTTTGCATTGGTATCAAATTAAAAGGGGTAACATATGTGGACTGAACTGCAGAATGCCGGAATAAGAGGGGGATAGCTAGTCCTTTCGATGACTACGCTTCTGGTAACCTCCATCTTGCAGCAGAAGAAGAGAGTAGATGGTAAGTTCACCAAGTAACATCGCATAGCATAATCCTAACCGATGATCCTCCCCTCGTCGCCCTGTGAGAGAGCGATCACCGGTTGTATCTGGCACTTGGAAGGGTGTGTTATATTAAGTATCCAGATCTAGTTTTCATAAGGTCAAGGTAGAACTCCAAGTCATCTTATTACCGAAGATCACGACTATTCGAATAGATTAACTTCCCTGCAGGGGTGCACCACATTTCCCAACACGCTCGATCCCCTTTGTCCGGACACACTTGTCTGGGTCATGCCCGGCCTCAGAAGATCAACACGTCACAGCCCTACCTAGGCACAACAGAGAAGTCAGCACACCGATCTAAATCCTATGGCGCAGGGGTCTAGGCCCATCGCCCATTGCACACCTGCACGTTGCGTACGTGGCCGGTGAGCAGACCTAGCCTCTCTTATAGAAGAGCAGGTGTTCCAGTCCAACCCGGCGCGCGCCGCTTAGTCGCTGACGTCATGAAGGCTTTGGCTGATACCACGATGTCGAGTGCCCATAAATGTTCCCACGTAGTTGGTTAGTGCGTATAGGCCAGTGGCTAGACTCAAATCAAATACCTAGATCTCGTTAACCATGTTATTTTGAAGTAACTACGAACGCCGACCAGGGCCAGGCCCAGGCCCACCTCTCTCCTAGGTGGTCTCAACCTACCCTGTCGCTCCGCCACAAAGCTCCACTCAGAGGGCCGTCGGGACAAATGTCCTTTCGGACCCAATCCGTGAATCACTCACGGTTACTCTACGAGCTGACCCGTCTTTAGTCACCACAAGTATCATATAATATGTATAAGTATATACCCGTGATCACCTCCCAAGTGATCATGGCCCGATAGTATAGCATGGCAGACGGACAAGAATGTAGGGCCACTGATGGTAAACTAGCAACCTATACTAAGCACGTAGGATTGCAGGTAAGGTATCAACAGTTGAAGCAACAATGACAGGCTATGCAACAGAATAGGATTCATGGATAGCAGTAACATGCTACACTACTCTAATGCAAGAAGTATAGAGAAGAGTAGGCGATATCTGGTGATCAGGGGGGGCTTGCCTGGTTGCTCTGGCAAGAGAGAGGGGTCGTCAATACCATAGTCGTACAGGGTAGCAGCGGCGTCGGTCTCGGTGTCTAGCGAGCGAAGAGGGGGAAGAAACAATAAATATTAAGCAAACAGATGCATAGCGATGCATGACATGACAAGTAGCGGTGCTAGGGGTGCCCTAACGCGGTATGAGGTTGTACCGGTGAAGGGGGCGAAACATCCGGGAAAATATCCGCGGGATTTCGCGTTTTTGAACAGCTGAATTGGAGGGGGAAAGTTGCGTGTTCTCTATGCTAGGGATACGTGGCAGACAAACGGGCTGCGTATCCGGATTCGTCTCTTCGTTGTGAGCAACTTTCATGTACAAAGTTTTTCCATCCGAGCTACGGTCTATTTTATATTAATTTTAAAAGATTTAAATCATTTTTAGTATTTATTTAATTATTTAATTCAAAATTATCCAGAACAGTGTTTGCTGACGTCAGCATGACATCAGCAGTTGACCTGGTCAACCTGACAGGTGGGTCCCACTAGTCATAGACTGTTTAGTTAATTAACAGTAGTTGATTAGGTTAATTAGTCATTAGGTTAATTCATAATTAGTTAATTTAATTAGAATTAATTAAGTTAATTATTTAGTTATTTATTTATTTATTTATTTATTTATTTTAATTATTACTTATGTATTTATGTATTATATTTTTATATTTATTTATTTTCGTTCTCAGGTGGGCCCCTGTGTCATAGGCAGGGGGGTCTTGGCGGGTTCGGGCGTAACGGGCGCGGGCGAACGGCCACCAGCCCGGCAGGGAGCTCGCCCAGGTCGCCGTGGGGCGGGACTGGCGAGGGCAGCAGGGCGCCGATGACCACCACGGGGAGTTGCAGCAGGGCAGCGCCGATGCGGGACGGCGGTGGTGCTGGTCAGCAGCGGTAGAGGTGGTGGCGGGGTGGACGCGCGAGCGGAGTCGGGCGCCGCGGAGCGGATGGCAGGCGGGGAGCGACGGCCGGTGGCGGGTAGGGAGGCACACGCGCGGGCACTGGGGCCGCAGCGGCACGACGCGGTGAGGAAAGGGCGGCAGCAGCGCACGGTAGTGGCAGGACGAGCGCAGGACAGGGGGCTGGCGCCCGCGAGAAGAAGGCGGGCGGAGCGCGACGTCGGTTGGAGGGGGTGGTGTGGGGGCGCGCGCGAGCAGCCCCGTGGGCGCGTGCGCGCGAGGGGCTGCGGAGCAGGGCGACGGTGAGCGTAGACGAGGCGAATGGCCGGGCGGCATGGAAGGCCCTCGGTCAGCTAAGCGTGGCTGGCGCAGGGGAGGCGGGCGCGTGCGCACGCGACGGCTCCGTGCTGTGTGAGCGTTCCTAGAGCGCGGGCTCCGGCGCGGGTGCGCGGGGTGCGGCCAAAGCAGAGCCTGGAGCAGCAGAGCAGGCGGGGCGAGCGCCGAAAGCAGCGGTGGCTACCGGAGCCATAGGGAGGAGGTCACGGCCGTGAGCGCGTGCGCGCGAGGAAAAGAGGAGGAGACGGTGAGCTCACGGAGGCTGTAGGGATGGGGCAGCGGGGCACGAGGAGGGCGACAGGGACGACAGCGTCGGAGATGAAGCAGGCCGGCGAGGTGGTGTCTCGAGCGACGACGGTGGTCGACGCAGCGAGGGGGTGAGGCATCGGCGTCGTCGTTCGAAGCCCACCCCGATCCAGATGGGACCGAGAGGTGGTGGGGAGAGAGGGAGGCGATGTGGGAGAGTGGGGGGGGTTACGGGTTAGGGTTTCCCCCAGAGTGGGAATATGGAGGAGGGGGGTGGGCGCCGGCTGGGCCGGCCTGGCTAGCCTAGTGGCCAGCTGGGCCGAGGCCCAGGGAGGGGGGGGGGGCTTTATTTTCTTTTGTTCTTTTTTTAACTGTTATTTTCCTTTTATTTATTCGTTTCTGTTTTATTTTAGTTACACTTTATTTTTAGTTTAGTAAAATATGACAATAGCTCCAAAAATAGTGTTTCAAAATAACCCACTACCCTAAAAGGTTTTACCTCAAAATAAAATAGTTTATCATTTTATGAAATATTAAAGGCACTTATTTAATCATTTCAACTACTGCTTTCATCGTTTTAGAGTATTAAAACATTTTATAAAAGTGGGGTTTCTTCCCCATAATTAACTTAGCATTATTTGGCATGACCCGAACATTTTAGTTTTAAAGTTTGAAAACTTTTTTTGTTTGCCTTTCATTCAATTTTGAATTTGAATGGGTTTTGAACTAACCTGAGTTTAACTATAGTGACAGAGGTGACGTGGCATCATTAGCAAGGAATTACTGTAGTCTAATTATCCGGGCGTCACAACACCGCAGCGAACCAGTGAACCCTCGTACTCCTCTATGCATGGGCATCCACTACCGCGTCTTCCCCGGCTCCGCGTCGTCCCCTTCCTAGGCCTCGCCGTCGTCCACCGCCCTGGTGCTCTCGGCATGGCGTGGTGAACGTGGAGAAGGAATAGCTTCCATCGGACGTGGACTGTACGTGGAGAGGCTGACAGCTGGGTCCACAGACGCAGCAAGGAAGTGCCTCCTTATTACGCGCAAAATAATTATTCCTCCACCAGACAGCGGGGATCCACCGGACGGCCCACCGTATTTCATGAAAAAAACATTCCCCCCCTGACTGCTGGGACCCACCAGCTACATCTTCGCATGCAAGGAAGTGCGTTCGGTCAAAAAAAATAAAACGATTTGCCCCCTTGACTGCTGGGACCCACCAGCTACATCTTCGCACGCAAGGAAGTGCCTGACAGTCGGCACCCACCTGGTCAAAGCGTACGTAGCGTTGCCATTCTGGTCGTGAACGTGTACGTACATACTGGTCGATGTAGAGGCGCGCACATGTTGTAGTAGAGGCGCGCACGTAGCATGTACACGTACGTACAGCGGCCAGGGTGCAAAAAAGTAAATACGGCCACGTATGTACATACGGGCGGGGTCTCGAACGCCTACTCGCGCGTATGTACGGCCAGGGCTTGTGTACATGGCTGGGTCGGAGCGGAGAAACAACGTCGTCGTCGTGTTCATGGGGAGCCAACCGGCTGGGTCGGAACGGAATGTGTCGTCGTGTTCATCGAGAGGGCTTGGATGGAACAGCCGATGGAAATGAGGCCTGGCGTACCGCAGAACGGAGGAAACGACCTTGTGTTCGACCGGCCACGTTCGAAACAGGATCCTGTTCATCGGGAGGGGTCTGGTGTACCGCAAAACGGAGGAAACGGACCTCCTACGGTTGAAATGGGGGTCCTGTTGATCGGGAGGGGTGTGGCGTACTGCAAAACTGAGGAAACAGACTTATGTTGGAGCGCTACGGTCGAAACGGTGGTCCTATTCATCGGGCGGGGTGTGGCATAGCACAAAACGGGACTCCACGGGATATTGTTCATCTCCACCGTCGACCCCCTCCAGCCTCCACGGGCTACTGTTCATCCACCGTCGACCTCCTCCAGCCTCCACCGGCTCCTGCTCATCCACAGGCTCCTGTTCATCCAGCCTCCACTGCGCGCTACTCTACCGGCCTCTTCAACCAGCCCTCTCCACAGGCTCCTGTTCAACCACCCCTCCACGGGGCTACTGTTCATCCTGCCCTCCATCGTCTACTGTTCATCCCGCCCTCCACGGGGTGGTCCTATTCATCCTGCCCTCCACGGGGTCCTGTTCATCCAGCCCCAACCAGCTCGATCGATCGAGGTACTGTTCATCCAGAGGCAACGCCACGGGGTCATGTTCATCCACCCCCATCGGGAACTGTTCATCCAACCCCCCCACCCCCGCAACGCTCACTGTTCATCCAGAGGCAGCATCGATCGGCTTCAGTTAGCAGCAGTAACAAAGGAATCGCTCGATCGGGTTCAGTTAACAGCCATTGATCGATCGCTCGGGTTCAATAACGTGTAGCCTGCAGTGCAATCGCTCGGGTTCAGTTAGAGCCCAACGCCTCGCACCCACGCACGTGCGTGTACGAGAGAAACGCGCATCGCTCGGCCCCGACCACCCACCATAACCGGGAACACCCCGATATTTTCCTCGCCCTCACTTCTACCATGATTTTTTCCGTCATGGACGGCCCAAAGAATGTCATGCAGCTGCGTGTCCGGCCCGCCTAGGACGAAAAGCCCATTTTCTGTCATGATTTTTTGTCATAGAAGTAGGACACCACCACATCGATGATGATACCCGGTTTTTTCACAATTATCGTCATAGAAGTGTCATAAGTATGATAGAAAAAATTTCTTTCTGCCCAAAATGTCACGGATGTGTCTTTTTTTGTAGTGTGCTCTCTGATGTTTTTAGGGTGTGTTTGGTTGAGGAACCAACTGAAAGGATCAAGATGGACCTAGAGGGGGTGAATAGGTACGATTACAAATTTTAATTATACTTAGCAATTTTAGGCAATAATGCGGAATATGAAGGTGATCCTAACAATTGCAAGTGTAGTACTAAGTGCTAAGCAAGTAACAAAAGTATGTAAGTAAGAAAGGGCAATATGATATAAGTAAGTACTAAGATACAAGTAACCACAAGTAGAGAGTTAGGGTTAGGAATAACCGCAACTCCGGGAGACGAGGATGTATGGTGATGTTCACTTCCTTGGAGGGAAGCTACATCACCATTAGAGAGGTAGATGTTACCACGAAGGCACACCAACGCCACGAAGGCTCACCCTATTCTCCCTTTGAGACAACACCACGAATGCATTTCTCAACCACTAGTGGTAGACTTTGGGGTGGTCTCCAAACCCTCACAAACTTTTCTGAGGGTAATCACAAAGGTCGATTCCTCTCCGAAAGACTCCTACCGCCTAGGAGTCTCCAACCTCCAAGAGTAACAAGAACGATGGGGGAAAGCTCAAGACTTGCTCAAATCATGAATTCCTTTGGTGCAAAGAAGGAGAAGGAGTGGATCTATCACATGATCGGACTACTTCTCTCAAAAGCTCTCAAATCCCTTGGGGATCTAAGATTTGGTGTGGAGGAGTGAGAGAGAGAGTGAAATGTGTTCTAGGGTTGGTTCAAAGTGAGTGGTCAACCCTCTCCCATGGGGAAGAAGGGCTATATATAGTGTGAGCTCAAATATGATCATTGTAGTGTAAGTGAGTGAGGCCGGACATCCGGCTTATATATTATATAGGGCAAGGGGCCGGACATCCGGCTTGGTAAGCTATGAGGAACAAAACAAAGGCAGAACAAAAGAACAGAGGGGCCGAACATCTGATACGTCTCCAATCTATCTATAATTTTTTATTGTTCCATGCTATATTATATTCTGTTTTGGACATTATTGGGCTTTATTATACACTTATATATTATTTTTGGGACTAACCTATTAACCGAAGGCCCAACCCAGAATTGTTGTTTTTGCCTATTTTAGGGTTTCACAGAAAAAGAATATCAAACGGAGTCCAAATGGAATGAAACCTTGGGGAACGTGATTTTCGGAACGAACATGATCCAGAGGACTTGGACCCTACGTCAAGCAATCAACGAGGAAGGCACGAGGTAGGGGGCGCGCCTACCCCCCTCCCCCCGTCGCCCCCAGGCGCGCCCTCCACCCTCATGGGCCCTCTGTTGCTCCACCGACGTACTCCTTCCTCCTATATATACCTACGTACCCCCAAACTACCAGATACGGAGCCAAAACCCTAATTCCACCGCCATAACTTTCTGTATCCATGAGATCCCATCTTGGGGCCTTTTCCGGAGCTCCGTCGGAGGGGGCATCGATCACGGAGGACTTCTACATCAACACCATAGCCCCTCCGATGAAGTGTGAGTAGTTTACTTCAGACCTACGGGTCCATAGTTATTAGCTAGATGGCTTCTTCTCTCTTTTTGGATCTCATTACAAAGTTCTCCCCCTCTCTTGTGGAGATCTATTCGATGTAATCTTCTTTTGCGGTGTGTTTGTTGAGACCGATGAATTGTGGGTTTATGATCAAGTTTATCTATGATCAATATTTGAATCTTCTCTGAATTCTTTTATGTATGATTGGTTATCTTTGCAAGTCTCTTCGAATTATCAGTTTGGTTTGGCCTACTAGATTGATCTTTCTTGCAATGGGAGAAGTGCTTAGCTTTGGGTTCAATCTTGCGGTGTCCTTTCCCAGTGATAGTAGGTGCAGCAAGGCACGTATTGTATTGTTTCCATCGAGGATAACAAGATGGGGTTTATATCATATTGCATGAGTTTATCCCTCTACATCATGTCATCTTGCTTAAAGCATTACTCTGTTCTCTTGAACTTAATACTCTAGACGCATGTTGGATAGCGGTCGATGTGTGGAGTAATAGTAGTAGATGCAGGCAGGAGTCGGTCTACTTGTCTCGGACGTGATGCCTATATACATGATCATACATAGATATTCTCATAACTATGCTCAATTCTGTCAATTGCTCAACAGTAATTTGTTCACCCACCGTAAATACTTATGCTCTTGAGAGAAGCCACTAGTGAAACCTATGCCCCCGGGTCTATCTTCCATCATATTAATCTTCCAATACTTAGTTATTTCCTTTTCCATTTATTTTACTTGCATCTTTTATATCTCTTTATCATAAAAATACCAAAAATATTATCCTATCATATCGATCAGATCTCACTCTAGTAAGTGACCGTGTAGGGATTGACAACCCCTTATCGCATTGGTTGCGGGGATTTTTTTTGTGTAGGTGCGAGGAACTCATGCGCGGCCTCCTACTGGATTGATACCTTGGTCTCAAAAACTGAGGGAAATACTTACGCTACTTTGCTGCATCACCCTTGCCTCTTCAAGGGAAAACCAATGCAGTGCTCAAGAGGTAGCAATATCCGGGGCCCAAGCCTAGACATCCGGCATATCACGAAGGCCCGGACATCCGGCAGGTGGCCGGACATCCGGCGCGCAGCCTGATGTCTACTACACAACCTTCTTCTTGTAGACATTGTTGGGCCTCCAAGTGCAGAGGTTTGTAGGACAGTAGAAAATTTCCCTCAAGTGGATGACCTAAGGTTTATCATTCCGTAGGAGGCGTAGGATGAAGATGGTCTCTCTCAAACAACCCTGCAACCAAATAACAAAGAGTCTCTTGTGTCCCCAACACACCCAATACAATGGTAAATTGTATAGGTGCACTAGTTCGGCGAAGAGATGGTGATACAAGTGCAATATGGATGGTAGATACAAGTTTTTGTAATATGAAAATATAAAAACAGCAAGGTAGCAAGTGGTAAAAGTGAGCATAAACGATATTGCAATGCGTTGAAACAAGGCCTAGGGTTCATACTTTCACTAGTGCAAGTTCCCTCAGCCCCGAGGGAGAACTACTCCCTCCTCGTCATGGAGAGCACCGGGATGATGAAGATGGCCACCGGAGAGGTATTCCCCCTCCGGCAGGGTGCCGGAACGGGTCTAGATTGGTTTTCGGTGGCTACGGAGGCTTCTGGCGGCGGAACTCCTGATCTATTGTGCTCCCCGAAGTTTTTAGTGTATATGGGTATATATGGGAGGAAGAAGTACGTCGGTGGACCTCCGGGCTGTCCACGGGGCAGGGGGGCGCGCCCAGGGGGGTTGGCGCGCCCCCACCCTCGTGGGCAGCCCGGGACTCTCCTTGTCCAACTCCGATACTCCATGGGCTTCTTCTGGTCCAAAAATAAGTTCCGTGAAGTTTCAGGTCAATTGGACTCCGTTTGATTTTCCTTTTCTGCGATACTCTAAAATAAGGAAAAAACAGAAACTGGCACTAGGCTCTGGGTTAATAGGCTAGTCCCAAAAATAATATAAAAGTGTATAATAAAGCCCATAAACATCCAAAACAGATAATATAATAGCATGGAACAATCAAAAATTATAGATATGTTGGAGACGTATCAGCATCACGAAGCTTAATTCCTGCTCGTCCTCGAGTAGGTAAATGACAAAAATAGAATTTTTGATGTTGAACGCTGCCTAACATATTCATCATGTATCTCTCTTTACTGTGGCAAGAATATTCAGATCCATAAGATTCAAGACAAAAGTTTAATATTAACATAAAAATAATAATACTTCAAGCATACTAACAAAGTAATCATGTCTTCTCAAAATAACATGGCCAAAGAAAGCTATCCCTACAAAATAATATAGTCTGGCTATGCTCCATCTTCACCACACAACGTATTTAAATCATGCACAACCCCGATGACAAGCCAAGCAATTGTTTCATACTTTTGATGTTCTCAAACTTTTTCAATCTTCACGCAATACATGAGCGTGAGCCATGGATATAACACTATATGTGGAATAGAATGGTAGTTGTGGAGAAGACAAAAAGGGAGAAGATAGTCTCACATCAACTAGGCATATCAACGGGCTATGGAGATGCCCACTAATAGATATCAATGTGAGTGAGTAGGTATTGCCATGCAACTGATGCACTAGAGCTATAAGTGTATGAAATCTCAACAAAAGAAACTAGTGGGTGTGCATCCAACTCGCTTGCTCACGAAGACCTAGGGCATTTTGAGGAAGCCCGTCATTGGAATATACAAGCCAAGTTCTATAATGAAAGATTCCCACTAGTATATGAAAGTGACAACATAGGAGACTCTCTATCATGAAGATCATGGTGCTACTTTGAAGCACAAGTGTGGTAAAAGGATAGTAGCATTGCCCGTTCTCTCTTTTTCTCTCATTTTTTTATTTTTTTTATTTGGGCCTTTTTTATGGCCTCTTTTCTCTTTTTTTTTATTTTGGCTTCTTTGGCCGCTTTTATTTATTTATTTTCGTCTGGAGTCTCATCCCGACTTGTGGGGGTATCATAGTCTCCATCATCCTTTCCTCACTGGGACAATGCTCTAATAATGATGATCATCACACTTTTATTTACATACAACTCAAGAATTAGAACTCGATAATTAGAACAAAATATGACTCTATGTGAATGCCTCCGGCGCTGTACCGGGATGTGCAATGAATCAAGAGTGACATGTATGGAAGAATTATGAACGGTGGCTTTGCCACAAATACGATGTCAACTACATGATCATGCAAAGCAATATGACAATGATGAAGCGTGTCATAATAACGGAAGGGTGGAAAGTTGCATGGCAATATATCTCGGAATGGCTATGGAAATGCCATAATAGGTAGGAATGGTGGTTGTTTTGAGGAAGGTATATGGTGGTTTTATGGTACCGGCGAAAGTTGCGCGGTACTAGAGAGGCTAGCAATGGTGGAAGGGTGAGAGTGCGCATAATCCATGGACTCAACATTAGTCATAAAGAATTCACATACTTATTGCAAAAATCTATTAGTCATCAATACAAATTACTATGCGCATGCTCCTAGGGGGATAGATTGGTAGGAAAAGACCATCGCTCGTCCCCGACCGCCACTCGTAAGGAAGACAATCAATAAATAAATCATGCTCCCACTTCATCACATAACGGTTCACCATACGTGCATGCTACGGGAATCACAAACTTTAACACAAGTATCTCTCAAATTCACAACTACTCACTAGCATGACTCTAATATTACCATCCTCATATCTCAAAATAATCATCAGGTATCAAACTTCTCATAGTATTCAATGCACTTTATATGAAAGTTTTTATTATACCCCTCTTGGATGCCCATCATATTAGGACTAGTTTCATAACCAAAGCAAACTACCATGCTTTTCCAAATACTCTCAAAGTAATATAAGTGAAGCATGCGAGTTCATCTATTTCTTCAAAATAAAATCACCGCCGTGCTCTAAAAGGATATAAGTGAAGCACTAGAGCAAATGACAAACTACTCCGAAAGATATAAGTGAAGATCAATGAGTAGTCGAATAATTATGCAACCATGTGAAGACGCTCTAACATTTAATAATTTCAGATCTTAGTATTTTATTCAAACAGCAAGAAAAACTAAATAAAATAAAATGACGCTCCAAGCAAAACACATATCATGTGGCGAATAAAAATATAGCTCCAAGTAAAGTTACCGATGAACGAAGACGAAAGAGGGGATGCCTTCCGGGGCATCCCCAGGCTTAGGCTCTTGGTTGTCCTTGAATATTGCCTTGGGGTGCCTTGGGCATCCCCAAGATTAGGCTCTTGCCACTCCTTGTTCCATAATCCATCGAATCTTTACCCAAAACTTTAAAACTTCACAACACAAAACTTAACAGAAAACTCGTAAGCTCCGTTAGCGAAAGAAAACAAAACACCACTTCAAGGTACTGTAATGAACTCATTATTGATTTATATTGGTGTTAAACCTACTGTATTCTAACTTCTCTATGTTTTATAAACTATTTTACTAGCCATAGATTCATCAAAATAAGCAAATAACACACGAAAAACATAATCTGTCAAAAACAGAACAGTCTGTAGTAATCTGTAGCAGACGCAAACTTCTGCAACCCCAAAACTTCTAAAATAAATTTCTGGACGTGAGTCATTTATCTATTAATCATCTTCAAAAATAATTAACTAAATATCACTCTCCAATAAAAAATGACAGCAATTCTCGTGAGCGCTAAAGTTTCTATTTTTTACAGCAAGATCAACAAGACTTTCCCCAAGTCTTCCCAACGGTTCTACTTGGCACAAACACTAATTAAAACATAAAACCACATCTAAACAGAGGCTAGATAAATTATTTATTACTAAGCACGAGAAAAAAACAAGGAACAAAAATAAAATTGGGTTGCCTCCCAACAAGCGTTATCGTTTAACGCCCCTAGCTAGGCATGATGATTTCAATGATGCTCACATAAAGGATAAGAATTGAAACATAAAGAGAGCATCATGAAGAATATGACTAGCACATTTAAGTCTAACCCACTTCCTATGCATAGGTATTTTGTGAGCAAACAACTTATGGGAACAAGAATCATCTTGCATAGGAAGGTAAAACAAGCATAACTTCAAAACTTTAAGCACATAGAGAGGGAACTTGATATTATTGCAATTCCTACAGGCATATATTCCTCCCTCATAATAATTTTCAGTAGCATCATGAATGAATTCAACAATATAACTATCACATAAAGCATTCTTTTCATGATCTAGAAGCATAGAAAATTTACTACTCTCCACATAAGCAAGACTCTTCTCATTCGGAATAGTGGAAGTATCATAAGAAACTCGAATACTAAAAATTGTTTCCACATTAAAAGAGTAATGTTCAGAAAAAGGGTAATCATAATCATGACAAGTTTTATAAATAATCATCATAAGTAGCAACTTTTTTCTCATCATAATCAATTGAAACCTCTTCCAAGATAGTGGAATCATTACTAAATAGAGTCACGACCTCTCCAAATCCACTTTCATAATTATCATAGTAAGATTAAACATCCTCCAAAATAGTGGGACCATTATTCCCTAAAGTTGACACTCTTCCAAACCCACTTTCATCAATATAATCATCATAAGTAGGAGGCATGCTATCATCATTATAAATTTGCATATCAAAACTTGGGAGACTAAAAGTATCATCTTTATTAAACATAGCATCCCCAAGCTTGGGACAAACATTAATTACAGCAAATATATTCTCGAAAACATCATCTTCATCAAACATAGCATCCCCAAGCTTGGGCCTTTTCATATCATAAGCATAATCACCCTCATCATTAATAGTATGGATAGCAACAATAGTATAGCAATTATCATATTCTTCCAAGCAAGTGCCAAAAAGATTTTAAAGATCATAAGAAGTATCATTATCTTCCCAACCATAATCATCACAATAAGCAATAGGCATAACGAGATCATCATCAAGTGCATCATCTTCCACAATTATATTTTCACGAGGCACAACAGTAATAGGAGCATCATTACTTGGGAGAGATATCTTTTTACCTCTCTTCCTTTTTCTTTTATTCTTCTTCACCACATCATGTGTGGGTTAAATCCTCTTTTTGGATCTCCTTTTTAATGAGATTGGTTGAATAGAAGGCTCCTCCTCGTTACCTGATTCATCATAAGAAATAATAGGAGGATATTGCGAAGTCTCTTCCCTTTCATTAGTATTCTCTTCATCTTCTATTTGTTTTCTTTTCTTTATATAATTGGCAATATAAAGATTTTCAACGCAATTCACCGCACAATACATATAAATTTCTTCTAGATCAATATCGAGGAATTTCTCGAGGTTATATTCTGGAATAATCTTAGTTTCACATTTCATTTGTTCATAACCCAAAAGCAAACTAAGTTCATTATAATGTGCAAGGGAAATCAAGTCATCACAATTTTTGGACACGGTTCGATCATGAAACAATTTGCATATGATATTTAAATGACCATGTTCATTGCAAAGTTCACAAGTATGGCTAAGAAATTTTAAATTTTCAGCACTAACATTTAGCCTTTCTTGCAACCATTTAGTTTCTAAATACTTATGCCTCTTGCAATATCTATCTTCCCTATTTGGCGTGTTCTTGCAAACCCAATGCACTCCACAAAAATTGACATGCTTATAGGAGGCATTTTCATCATAGCTAGTGCAATCATCATTAGTACTATGGATATTCAAGGAGTTCATACTAACAACATTGCAATCATGCTCATCACTCAAAGATTTAGCGCCAAACATTTTAATGCATTCTTCTTCTAACACTTTGGCACA
Source organism: Triticum urartu (assembly GCF_003073215.2). Taxonomy (NCBI): domain Eukaryota; kingdom Viridiplantae; phylum Streptophyta; class Magnoliopsida; order Poales; family Poaceae; genus Triticum; species Triticum urartu. The sequence goes on from NC_053026.1 coordinate 467,800, forward strand.
ATTTTCCTTTCCATCATACTCACGAAAGATATTAAAAAGATGAAGCGTATGAGGTAAACTCAGTTCCATTTTTTATAGTTTTCTTTTATAAACTAAACTAGTGATAAAACAAGAAACAAAAAGATTCGATTGCTAGATCTAAAGATATACCTTCAAGCGCTAACCTCCCCGGCAATGGCGCTAGAAAAGAGCTTGATGTCTACTACACAACCTTCTTCTTGTAGACGTTGTTGGGCCTCCAAGTGCAGAGGTTTGTAGGACAGTAGCAAATTTCCCTCAAGTGGATGACCTAAGGTTTATCAATACGTAGGAGGCGTAGGATGAAGATGGTCTCTCTCAAACAACCCTGCAACCAAATAACAAAGAGTCTCTTGTGTCCCCAACACACCCAATACAACGCTAAATTGTATAGGTGCACTAGTTCGGCGAAGAGATGGTGATACAAGTGCAATATGGATGGTAGATACAAGTTTTTGTAATCTAAAAATATAAAAACAGCAAGGTAGCAAGTGGTAAAAGTGAGCGTAAATGATATTCCAATGCGTTGAAAGAAGGCCTAGGGTTCATACTTTCACTAGTGCACGTTCCCTCAGCCCCGAGGGAGAACTACTCCCTCCTTGTCATGCAGAGCATCGGGATGATGAATATGGCCACCGGAGAGGGATTCCCCCTCCGGCAGGGTGCCGGAACGGGTCTAGATTGGTTTTCGGTGGCTACGGAGGCTTCTGGCGGCGGAACTCCCGATCTATTGTGCTCCCCGAAGTTTTTAGGGTATATGGGTATATATGGGAGGAAGAAGTACGTCGGTGGACCTCCGGGCAGTCCACGAGGCAGCTCGTGGGCAGCCCGGAACTCTCCTGGTCCAACTCTGATACTCCGTGGGCTTCTTCTGGTCCAAAAATAAGTTCCGTGAAGTTTCAGGTCCATTGGACTCCGTATGATTTTCCTTTTCTACGATACTCTAAAACAAGGAAAAAACAGAAACTGGCACTGGTCTCTGGGTTAATAGGTTAGTCCCAAAACTAATATAAAAGTGTATAATAAAGCCCATAAACATCCAAAACAGATAATATAATAGCATGGAACAATCAAAAATTATAGATACGTTGGAGACGTATCACAGCCCAGCATAAAGACGTTCTCTGGATAGCTATGCCCGGATATCCGAAATGGGGCCCGGACATCTGGCATAAGAGGAAGGCCCGGACATCCGGCGTGCAGCCTAGTATACAACTGCTCTCTAGATGGCTAGGCCCGGATATCCGGCAAGGAGGCCAGACATCCGGCGTGTAGCCCGGACATCCGGTATGAAGCCCGGACATCCGGCAACCAAGAGACAGAACATGAAGGTTTTTGGCATGTGCAGTATGGTCAGGAGGTTTGTGGCAAGAGCAAGCCTTTAACTAACCCTATTGATCCTCTCTTAATAGTGTGGGATCCTATACTCAAGAAAACAAATATGTAATCAACTTTTATGCTTCATCCTTGAGTAAAATCACTTGTAAGCTCTTGATCCACACACATCGATGAACCGGGGACTAATACCTGAGATTTACTTGACAGCCATTGTTAGTCCCCTACATGTATATTGTCATCAACATCAAAACATGATGTAAGGGCATGATTGCTCTTTTAATCTCCCCCTTTTTGTTTGTTGATGACAACCATACATGTAGTATCATAGATGCAATAAATAATCTTAGCATTGACAATCATGAGAGCAAAAGTAAATAATAAGCCTTTGTTTCTATTTGCTTTTAGCTCCCCCTTAGTGTGTGCATGGAATGCATATATGAAACCACAATAACTCACACATAACAACATTTTCATAACCACATGATAATCCAAGATAATATCATAGTTTCTCACACGATCAAGCACCATAGGTAGCAAACATAGTAAGTTTGAATAGTAGTGAACACAAATAGTCAACATTACATAGCCATAGCATGACCTAAGATTACTAATAGGATACTACTTCTCCCCCTTTGACGGCAACAAGTAAAAAGGGGCGAAGAGCTAAACAGACTCAATCACTCCTGGCGGATGTCATCATCATCATCAAGGAACTCGGGATACTCAACAAGAGATGGAAAGCCTAAAGTGGACGAGGATGGAGCCGCGGGAAGAGGATCAGCATCACTAACGGGACTCCCACGGTCATGAAGGCGCTGTTTGAGCAGATTCTTGGAGATGACAAGGCGCTTCTGAACATCATGATTCTGCTGAAAGCTGAAAGTGATCGCCTTCATGATAGCAGACTGATCCTTACCCAAGAATGATGCAAGACGGCCACGAGGAGCGGTCGAGGACGATGGAGTAGAGGAACCGGTTGGCGGATTCCCACTAGCAGACCTCCTGGGCTGAGTAGGAGCAGTAGTCTGGGCACTAGCCACCATACACATGTGAGGAGGAGGCGTCCAAATAGAGCGCACAACAGTTTCAACCACCTCAAAGGGAGCAGTGTGATCAATCAGTGCCTGGATAAATGGAGCATGAGGAAACTGGCGCGACTGTATGAAGCTGCAAAGACAAATCTCATGCCAAATGAAATGGGCTATGTCCAACGGCAGAGAGGGTTTGTCAAGCATTCGAACCATCAAGTCAATACAGTAGTTGCGAGCCCTTGATCGATCTCCCTTCTTAGGATAGAGGGTGCGAAGAACACACTGATAAATGATGAAGTAAGGAGCATGGAAGATGAATACCTTAGTGGGAGGATATCCACGTTCCTCTTCAGTGAACTAAGAGGGAGGCTTCACCAGAGGCAAGCAAGCATCAATCCCTTTAGGCTTAAACTCAGGATCCATACTGTGACTGCGATGTCCAACTCCAGAAACGTCCAAAATCTGAACAAACCGATCATAGGTGATACTCAGTGTAGTGTCATCGGTCATCCATGTGAGATTGTTGTCCGGACCAAAGAAACAGGTGGCATAGAAGTGAATGATGGCAGCTTCATTCCAATCACACTTGAAGGTCATTGCATGACCTAGGGTCATAGCATCAATGATCTGGACCGGATTGTTAGGAAACATGGCCGAATGGACACGTAGGAATTGGAGATCCACGTATTTGTGAGGAGTAAGACCTCGACCATGAACAAAATGGGAGTAGAGATCTTGCTGTATACGAGTCCGGAACCGAGGATCCTTGGCATCAGCCACCGTCTCATATTCATTGCCATCCCGACGAAATGCAAGGTATTGAGCCGCCCCCACAGTGGTGAAGTTGTGAGTGGGGCGATCCCCACTGTCAGGAAGCTCGATGGAGATGCGACGTCCATGAACAACGGGCATTGCAGACCCACAAACTTGAGGCACCGGTGCCCTCCTAGTACCAGGCTTGGACTGTCCAACGGAATGTCTTGGTGCACGGTCATCCTCTTCCTCCCCAACATAGTCTGCATCATCTAGATCTGAGGCCGACGGACTAGTGATGGTGCCCGCTTCTTTTTCTTCGTGGCGGTCTTCTTCTTCTTAGGCCGAGCATGCTCATCGGAGTCGGTTAAGCCTTGCCGGCGAACAACCCGGGAAGAGCGCTCGGGCCGATCAGGACCGAAGTTCTTGGTCCACGCCATGAGGAACTCCGGCGGTCACTCCCACAATGCATCGGTCCCTCCCGGGGGATTCACACCACAACCCAATAAATGGATTGGATAGAATTGTAGATCGAGAGGAGGAGAAGCCATGAGCAGGAGATCGGGGCCGAAGGACGATGGAGAGAGCTAGGGCGGCGCCGGAGCATAGCCCGGCGGCGCCGGCCGTGTGACGCGATGGGGAAGAGGAACGGGAGTGAATGGGGAAAAACTTCCCCCAACTCCCGACTCCCTCCCCTGTTATGTGTGGCTGCGGGTGACGCTCCGGACATCCGGGGCTTGGCCCAGATATCCGGCGAGTGGAGGTCAGTGTAAAACAGGGGCCAACGGGCCGGACATCCGGGGATAAGTTCGGATATCCGGCGTGTGAGGGTTAGGTAGCTATAGGATCAGGACCCGGATGTCCGGCTAGAGCCCGGATGTCCGATGATCGCAGTACGAGCAACAGAAAGATTTGCTCCAGTGCCCGGATGTCCGGCTTAGGAGCCGGATGTCCAGCTTAGGAGCCGGATGTCCGGCCACTTGACAACAAGTCCAGAAAAAAAATAGACTTGGAAGGGGCCAACGAATATGATTTGAAATAGTCTCCGCCAAGGAGTTTTGAGAGAATTTTTTTGAGGTGGAAACCTGAGTAATTCTAAGGCCATACCAAGATGTAATAACAACCCAACCAAATTAAGTAACTGAATGTCCACACAAGCAATGTACAAGCGGTGACCGATGTCACCATGTTTGAGCATATGGAACATAGTGCCGCAAAGATGAAGACTTTGGGCACATAGTCACGAATCCATCATGTTAAAGCACCATAGTTCGAGAACCATGATAACTTTGAGAGTGTTTATTCTATTTATGCATTATGTAGGGTGAGAATATTCATGAATTGAATGTCTCCCCCTAACTATATACCTACATCAAGACAAGACATTAGGTTCATGCATGAATGGGTACTAGATTTCACATAATATTGTCAAGCTCCAAGATACCAAGTTCACGCCTAAGTTGACAAAACCTTGCTTCATCCAATGGCTTGGTGAAAATATCTGCAAGTTGCATATCTGTGCCAACATGAGCAATGTCAATATAACCCTTCTCCACATGATCTCTCAAGAAGTCGCACCTAATGTCAATGTGCTTGGTGTGGGTATGATCTTTGGGGTTCTCAGCAATATTGATGGCACTTTCATTATCACATAGAAGAGGCACATGTCTATAGGTGATACCGTAATCCTTCAAAGTTTGCCTCATCCATAGTAATTGAGTTGCACAACTAGCGGTTGCAATATATTCAGCTTCGGCGGTGGAGAGAGCAATACAATTTTGCTTCTTCAAGGAGCAACTTACCAAGGAGCGTCCAAGAAATGGACATGCACCGGAGGTGGACTTACGATCCACTTTGTCTCCAGCCCAATCCGCATCCGTGTACCCAATGAGATCAAACTTAGCATCCTTGGGGTACCATAGACCCAACTTTGGGGTGTGAACAAGGTATCTAAGAATATGCTTAACCGCCTTATGATGACTTTCCCTAGGGGAAGCTTGAAATCTAGCACACATGCATACACTAAACATGATGTCTGGTCTAGATGCACAAAGATAAAGCAATGAACCAATCATAGAGCGGTATTTGGATGGGTCGAAGGCGATACCGTTTTTGTCTTCAGTGAGTACAATTTTGGTTGGCATGGGAGTCTTACATAGGCTAGCATCAGTCATGCCAAATTTTGCTAGGATATCCTTGAGGTATTTTGCTTGAGACAAGAAAATTCCTTATTGAAATTGTTGAATTTGAAATCCGAGGAAGAACTTCAAATCCGCATTGAGTGACATTTCAAAATTCTTGGTCATTTATGCCGCAAACTTCTTGCATAAATGAATGTTAGGAGAACCAAAAATGATATCATCTACATAGATTTGGCATAAGATCAAATCACCTTTGTCCCTCTTAGTAAAAAGAGTGGGATCGATCACCCCTCTCACAAAGCCATCATTGAGTAAAAACTTCTTAGGATGATCATACCAAGCATGAGGTGCTTGTTTGAGGCCATACAAAGCCTTATGAAGTTTATACACATAGTCTTTGTGATCGGGGTCAACGAACCCAGGTGGTTGTGATACATATACTTCTTCTTGTAGAGGACCATTAAGGAAAACACTCTTGACATCCATTTGATGCAATGTACAACCTTTGAAAGCAGCATAAGCAAGTAAGATGTGAATGGATTCAAGACGGGCAACGGGGGCAAAGGTCTCACCAAAGTCCAAACCTTCAACTTGTGAGTACCCTTGTGCCACTAACCTTGCCTTGTTGCGGATGATTACACCATTCTCATCTTGCTTGTTCTTGAAAATCCACTTTGTTCCAATGACGTTGTGTTCCGTGGTTGGCCTCTTGACTAATGACCACACTTGATTGCGCTCAAAACTATTCAACTCTTCTTGCATAGCAATGAGGCAATCATTGTCTATCAACGCATCTTGTACCTTGAGAGGCTTAACACTAGACACAAAAGAGAAGTGAGCACAAAAGTTTGTCAATTGTTTACGAGTGACTCTACCTTCCGATATGCCGGTGAGGATTTTATCAACATCAACACGACCGGCCACTGGAGGCATGATGGAGGTTAAGGTTTCACAAGGTTCAACTTCATGTCCATCATCCACGTACTCAACATATGGATCATTAATGTGTGGTGGAAAACCTTCTTCTTCTTGCATTTGTTGAGGTTCATTGTCAATGATTTCACTTTCTTGTTCTTGCCCTTGAGGACGATCTTGTTCTTGATGATTACCATGAAGAGGAACTTGATCATCATCTTGTACTTGGACTATGGGCATTGGTTGAGTAATAGGGGCTTGTGGTGGTATGGCTGTTGAAGTAGTTTGATGATGTGTGAGGCTTCCATCTTCTTCTTCATCATCATGAGGTTCTTGTTCCATTGGAAGAAGTGCACCAACACCCATTGTCAAGATATCTTGAGAAGAATCTTCTTCACCTACATCACTTAGATCAACTTGCTCCCATGGGAGCCATTAAATTCATCAAACACCACGTCACAAGTTTCTACAACACATCCATCGGATTTTTTGTAGACTCTATAGGCGTGAGAGTTTGATCCATAGCCAACAAATATGCCCTTAATGGTTTTAGGTTGAAATTTTCCTAACCGCTCTCTTTTGTTGAGGATGAAGCATTTGCACCCAAATACATGAAAGTACTTGACATTTGGCTTGTTCCCGGTTAGGAGCTCATATGGAGTCTTTTCCAATATCGTGCAGAGGAAGATCCAGTTTGATGCATGACATGCAGTGTTGACGGCCTCGGCCCAAAAACTATGTGGCGACTTATATTCATCCAACATGGACCTTGCCATCTCCACAAGCGTGCAGTTCTTCCTTTCTGCTACACCATTTTGTTGGGCAGTGTATGGAGTTGAATATTGATACTCAATCCCTTCATCACTAAGGAACTCTTCCAAGGTGTAGTTATTGAACTCAGATCCATTATCACTTCTTATTGCCAGAATTTCTTTGTCAAACTTGCATTGTGCTTGCTTGGAGAAATCAATGAAGGTGATCTTCGTCTCGTCCTTGGATTTGAGGAAGAAGACCCATGTATACCTTGAGTAATCATCAACAATAACAAGTCCATACTTTTTTCCACCAAGACTATCCCATGAAGGAGGCCCAAAAAGATCCACATGAAGGAGCTCCAAAGGCCTTGAGGTAGACACAATATTCTTGGGTGGGTCCTTTGATTGATGTTGCTTCCCAGCTATGCATGCACTACACACACAATCTTTCTCAAAAGAGACATTAGTTAGTCCAAGGATGCGATTACCCTTTAAGAGATCTTGAAGATTTCTCATGCCGACATGGGCTAGCCGGCGATGCCATAGCCACCCCTTGTCGGCCTTGGCCATTAGAAAAGTTGCATGAAATGTGCTCTCTTTCGAGAAATGAACAGTGTAAAGGTTTCCATCAAACTCTCCAACAAAGGCCACATCGAGAGTATCTCTCTTAAAGACTTTCACATCCATTAGTCCAAAGAGTGTATCATAACCAACAAAAGCCAATTGGCGAACAGAAAGCAAATGTTATTTAAGGGATTGGACAAGCATGACATTTGCAAGTGACATGTCATTTGTGATAGCCACCTTGCCCTACCTGAGTACCTGTCCTTTTGATCCTCCACCAAACATAATGCTCATAAATGGTTGAATAGCTTCCATGAAATCGTAGAGCAACTTGCTATCTCCGTTCATATGATTGGTACATCCACTGTCAATCACCCATTTTACTCCACCGGAGAAAGCAACCTCCACACAATTATGACTTGGTTAGAGGCTCCCATTTTGCAATGGAACCTCTCAAGTTAGTCATAAGGGTCTTAGGGACCCAAATAGCATAAAACCAGGATGCATTTCAAGGACCAACAAACTTTGCATAAACCTCTCCATCCTTAGCCTTACGAAGTACATAGGATGGAGGCATGAACTCTTTTGGCTTGTTGAGAGTGGGCATGCCCCTCGTGGCCTTCCCACTAACAACCTTACCTTCCTCCTTGTGCCCTTGTCGTACAAAAGTTTCTTTTAGAGGAGTGGTGCACTTTTGAGAGGATGTCTTCTTCTTGCTTGTGCTAGGGTCAAACACAAGTCCCTCTTTGGCGAACACTGCATTGTGTTGGCTCAATACCTCATCAAGGTTCTTTTGCCCTTGAGCACACGTCATGAGCCCTTTCTCGATTTGAGCCTTGAGAAAGGAATTTTCCTCAAGAATAGATGCTAGATCACTACTAGAGTTAGTAGTACAAGCATCAACATTGATAATAGGAGAAGAGTAAGCCTTGGCTAGAGTTTCAAGATAAGTAAGCTTGAGTGTCTCAAAACTCTTTGTAAGAAGGGTGAGCTCTTCTTCCTTAGTCTTAAGGGGCACGGATAGGAGCTCACAATCCTTAGAGAGAGAAGCATTCGAGTTCACAAGCTTACTTTTATCATTCATCAACTCTTCGCAAGAGTCATTAGCCTTTTTCAAGGAGGCAAGATATTTAGTATGAACATCAATGTTTGCACCAATTTTCAAGCATAGTTCATCATTTCGTGTTTCCTCATACTGGACTTACTGCTCAAGGATTTCATATTTTTCCTTTTCCTCGGTGACGAGGGTTTCGAGTTCCTTAATGGTGATGGTGTGCTTACTCACCATCTCCATAAGCATACGAAACATAGTGAGCTTCTTTCCTTTGAGGGAGCACATGAACTTATTCAGTTTAGCAAGCATAGGATCATCTATATCATCATCATCCTCATGACTATCCTCTGCATCAAGATACTCATCACTAGGAGTAGGAGGAGTGAAAATAGGAGGATATGATCATGGAGTTACCTTGACCTTGTCGAGAGAGCTTTGGTCATTTCCTTCTTCTACCACGGCCTTTGCCATTAGGCACTTGTGAGCGTTGCCCTTGTAGTCCTTCATATAGTTGTAGGTGACAACATCACCACTCTTGTTGACTAGCCTCAATGTGTTTTGAGAATATTGAGCAACTCCGGCAATACCACTAACATCATCCGGATCGGATACTTCTTGAGCAACCATTGCTTTCCCATCTCTGTTCTTGAGCTTGGAGTTCAAAGGATTTGGCAACTTCTTCTTGGGAAAGGTATTGGGAAACCTTGGTTTATCCTCCCTCTTCTCATAAGGACACTCGTTGGAGAAGTGATTGGTTTATTCATAGTTGTAGCATTTTCTTACTTTCTTCTTTTGAAATCTTCCCTTGAATTTTCCCGCGCTAAACTTCTTGACAAATAGAGCCATGTATTCATATGAAGGGCCCACATCGCATTCAACCTCATCACCATCTTCATCATCATCATCATCTTCTTCTTCTTCTTCACTTTGCTCATCTTCACATACATGCTTGGACTTCAATGCAAGATTGAACTTTGATGTTGGAGTACCATGCATGGAAAGATGTTTTGTGGCATTTGCCTTTGACTCTTCAAATAGTTGGAAGGTGGATATGATGTCATCTATAGTCCTTTCCTTGAAGGCATGGTGTCGTCTTATGTCCCACACCATTCGGTGGTGATATGGGGCAAGGGCATGAAGCAACTTGTCCACAAGAAATCGCTTAGTCATGTAGAATCCATCTTGTGTCTTGTCACACTCACACCACTCAATGTCAGCAGTGAGAGTCATGAGACGCTCAAGGAGTTGATTGGAGTTTCACCTTTATCCATACAAAAGTTCTGCAATTGCCCCTTGGCAGTTTCATATTGAGCACTTGTGGAGGTACCGGTCTTGGATCTTATAATACTTTCCCATAGTTCCTTTGCACTTGTGATGTGTATGAAAGCTCTCCTTTGCTTTTCTACCATACCTCTCCTTATACACATGGTTGCAGTGCCATTGAGATTCTTGTCATAAATTTCTCTTGGTGTAGGATTCTTTGGATCAACCACATCGTAACCATACTCCAAGATCTCCAGCATCTCATCGTTTCCATATCAAAGATGATCCTACATAGAAACTCTCCACAAGGCAAAATCGGCAGTGGCATCAAGTAAAGGATGTTTGCCTTGAGGGTTATATTATGGTTTCTCAACTTGGGGTCTTGCATAAAGCCAAGAAACACTGTAGTGATCATTGTTAGGAGGTTGTTGACCAAGTGACAGAGTACGCACAGTTGGCCTCGAAGCCGCACCATGATACGTCTCCAACGTATCTATAATTTTTTGTTGTTCCATGATATTATATTATCAACCTTGGATGTTTTATATGCATTTATATGCTATTTTATATGATTTTTGGGACTAACCTATTAACCTAGAGCCCAGTGCCAGTTTCTGTTTTTTCCTTGTTTTAGAGTATCGCAGAAAAGGAAAATAAAACGGAGTCCAATTGACCTAAAACTTAACGGAACTTATTTTTGGACCAAAAGAAGCCCATGGAGAATCGGAGATGGACCAGGAGAGTCCCGGGCTGCCCACGAGGGTGGGGGCGCGCCCCCTGCCTCGTGGACAGCCCGGAGATCCACCGACGTACTTCTTCCTCCTATATATACCCGTATACCCTAAAAACTTCGGGGAGCACAATAGATCGGAAGTTCCGTCGCCAGAAGCCTCCGTAGCCACCGAAAACCAATCTAGACCCGTTCCGGCACCCTGCCGGAGGGGGAATCCCTCTCTGGTGGCCGTCTTCATCATCTCGGTGCTCTCCATGACGAGGAGGGATTAGTTCTCCCTCGGGGCTGAGGGTATGTACCAGTAACTATGTGTTTGATCTCTCTATCTGTCTCTCGTGTTCTTGAGGTGATACGATCTTGATGTATCACGAGCTTTGCTATTATAGTTGGATCTTATGATGTTTCTCCCCCTCTACTCTCTTGTAATGGATTTAGTTTTCCCTTTGAAGCTATCTTATCGTATTGAGTCTTTAAGGATTTGAGAACACTTGATGTATGTCTTGCTTGGGATAAGCGTGGTGACAATGGGTTATTCTATTGATTCACTTGATGTATGTTTTGGTGATCAATTTGCGGGTTCCGCCCATGAACCTATGCATAGGCGTTGGCACACGTTTTCGTCTTGACTCTCCGGTAGAAACTTTGGGGCACTCTTTGAAGTACTTTGTGTTGGTTTGAATAGATGAATCTGAGATTGTGTGATGCATATCGTATAATCATACCCGTGGATACTTGAGGTGACATTGGAGTATCTAGGTGACATTAGGGTTTTGATTGATTTGTGTCTTAAGGTGTTATTCTAGTACGAACTCTAGGATAGATTGAACGGAAAGAATAGCTTCATGTTATTTTACTACGGACTCTTGAATAGATCGATCGGAAAGAATAACTTTGAGGTGGTTTCGTACCCTACCATAATCTCTTCGTTTGTTCTCCGCTATTAGTGACTTTGGAGTGACTCTTTGTTGCATGTTGAGGGATAGTTATGTGATCCAATTATGTTATTATTGTTGAGAGAACTTGCACTAGTGAAAGTATGAACCCTAGGCCTTGTTTCCTAGCATTGCAATACCGTTTGTGCTCACTTTTATCATTAGTTACCTTGCTGTTTTTACATTTTCAGATTACGAAAACCTTTGTCTACCATCCATATACCACTTGTATCACCATCTCTTCGCCGAACTAGTGCACCTATACAATTTACCATTGTATTGGGTGTGTTGGGGACACAAGAGACTCTTTGTTATTTGGTTGAAGGGTTGCTTGAGAGAGACCATCTTCATCCTACGCCTCCTACGGATTGATAAACCTTAGGTCATCCACTTGAGGGAAATTTTCTACTGTCCTACAAAACTCTGCACTTGGAGGCCCAACAACGTATACAAGAAGAAGGTTGCCTAGTAGACATCACACCACCAGAAAGTGGTGCATGCACCATGGAGAATGTGGCTATTCTCAATTGGACCAAGGCCTCAAGAGAAGCATCATGCTCCTCTTTTTTCTTAGCAAGGGCCCGTTCCAGATCCTCAGAAGTAAAGGACTTGACTTCTGAAGAAGCCTCACCTTTATCCTTCGGATCTGTAACAAGGGGAGTCCCATCGGGGTTCATCTCACTCTAGGGCGGTTAAGCCACAAGAATAGAGCACGAGGCTCTGATACCAATTGAAAGGATCGAGATGGACCTAGAGGTGGGGTGAATAGGTAAAATTACAAATTTTAATTATTACTTAGCAATTTTAGGCAATAATGCGGAATATGAAGGTGAGCCTAACAATTGCAAGTGTGGTACTAAGTGCTAAGCAAGTAACACAAGTATCTAAGTAAGAAAGCACAATATGATATAAGTAAGTACTAAGAGACAAGTAACCACAAGTAGAGAGTTAGGGTTAGGAATAACCACAACTCCGGGAGATGAGGATGTATGCCGATGTTCACTTCCTTGGAGGGAAGCTACGTCACCGTTAGAGAGGTGGATGTTACCATGAAGGCACACCAACGCACAGGAGGCTCACCCTATTCTCCCTTGGAGACAACACCATGAAGGCGTTTCTCAACCACTAGTGGTAGACCTTGAGGTGGTCTCCAAACCCTCACAAACTTTTCCGGGGGTAATAACAAAGGTCGATTCCTCTCCAAAAGACTCCTACCGCCTAGGAGTCTCCAACCTCCAAGAGTAACAAGAACGATGGGGAAAAGCTCAAGACTTGCTCAAATCACGAATTCCTTTGGTGCAAAGAAGGAGAAGGAGTGGATCTATCACTTGATCGGACAACTTCTCTCAAAAGCTCTCACATCCCTTAGGGATCTAAGATTTGGTGTGGAGGAGTGAGAGAGAGAGAGAGTGAAATGTGTTATAGGTTTTGTTCAAAGTGAGTGGTCAACCCTCTCCCGTGGGGAAGAAGTGCTATATATAGTGTGAGCTCAAATATGGAAGTTGCAGTGTAAGTGAGTGAGCAGGCCGGACATCCGGGCAAGAGGCCGGACATCTGGCTTGGTAAGCTATGAGGAACAGAACAAAGGCAGAAAAAAAGAACAGAGGGGCCGGAAATCCGGGGCCCAAGCCCGGACATCCGGCATATCAGGAAGGCCCGGACATCCGGCGCGCAGCCCAGCATAAAGACGTTCTCTGGATAGCTATGCCCGGATATCCGAAATGGGGCCTGGACATCCGACGTAACAGGAAGGCCCGGACATCCGGGGAAAGCCCAGACATCCGGCATGCAGCCTAGTATACGACTGCTCTCTGGATGGCTAGGCCTGGATATCCGGCAAGGAGGCCAGACATCCTGCATGCAGCCCGGACATCCGGCATGAAGCCCGGACATCCGGCAGCCAAGAGACATAACATGAAGGTTTTTGGCATGTGCAGTATGGTCAGGAGGTTTGTGGCAAGAGCAAGCCTTTAAATAACCCTATCGATCCCCTCTTAATAGTGCGGGATCCTATACTCAAGAAAACAAATATGTAATCAACTTTTATGCTTCATCCTTGAGTAAAATCACTTGTAAGCTCTTGATCCACACACGTCGATGAACCGGGGACTAATACCTAAGATTTACTTGACAGCCATTGTTAGTCCCCTACATGTATATTGTCATCAACATCAAAACATGATGTAAGGGCATGATTTCTCTTTCAATCTCCCCCTTTTTGTTTGTTGATGACAACCATACATGTAGTATCAGAGATGCAATAAATAATCTTAGCATTGACAATCATGAGAGCAAAAGTAAATAATAAGCCTATGTTTCTATTTGCTTTTAGCTCCCCCTTAGTGTGTGCATGGAATGCATATATGAAACCACAATAACTCAGACATAACAACATTTCATAACCACATGATAATCCAAGATAATATCATAGTTTCTCACACGATCAAGCACCATAGGTAGAAAACATAGTAAGTTTGAATAGTAGTGAACACAAATAGTCAACATAACATAGCCATAGCATGACCTAAGATTACTACTAGGATACTACTTCTCCCCCTTTGATGGCAAATAGTAAAAAGGGGCTAAGAGCTAACCGGACTCGATCACTCCTGGCGGATGTCATCATCATCATCATCAAGGAACTCGGGATACTAAACACGAGATGGAAAGCCGAAAGTGGACGAGGATGGAGACGCGGGAAGAGGACCATCATCACTAACGGGGCTCCCATGGTCACGGAGGCGCTGTTTGAGCAGATTCTTGGAGATGACAAGGCGCTTCTGAACATCATGATTCTGCTGACAGCTGAAAGTGATCGCCTTCATGATAGCAGATTGAGCCTTACCCAGGAATGATGCAAGACGACCACGAGAAGCGGTCGAGGAAGATGGAGCAGAGGAACCGGTTGGCGGATTCCCACTAGCAGACCTCCTGGGCTGAGTAGGAGCAGTAGTCTGGGCACTAGCCACCATACACATGTGAGGAGGAGGTGTCCAAATAGAGTGCACATCAGTTTTAACCACCTCAAAGGGAGCAGTGTGATAAATCAGTGCCTGAATAAATGGAGCATGAGGAAACTAGCGCGACTGTATGAAGCTGCAAAGACGAATCTCATGCCAAATGAAATGGGCTGTGTCCAACGGCAGAGAGGGTTTGTCAAGCATTCGAACCATCAATTCAATACAGTAGTTGCGAGCCCTTGATCGATCTTCCTTCTTAGGATAGAGGGTGCGAAGAACACACTGATAAAGGATGAAGTAAGGAGCACGGAAGATGGATACCTGATTGGGAGGATATCCATGTTCCTCTTCAGTGAACTGAGAGGGAGGCTTCACTAAAGGCAAGAAAGCATCAATCCCTTTGGGCTTAAACTCTGCCATACTGTGAATCTGATGTCCAACTCCAGGGAGGCCCAAAATCTGAACAAACCGATCATAGGTGATACTCAGTGTAGTGTCATCGGTCATCCCTGTGAGAGTGTTGTCCGGACCAAAGAAACAGGTGGCATAGAAGTGAAGGATGGCAGCTTCATTCCAATCACACTTGAAGGTCATTGCAGGACCTAGGGTCATAGCATCAATGATCTAGACCGGATTGTTAGGAAACATGGCCGGATGGTCATGTAGGAATTGGAGATCCACATATTTGTGAGGAGTAAGGCCTCGAGCATGAACAAAACTGGAGTAGAGATCCTGCTGCATACGAGTCCGGAACCGAGGATCCTCGGCATCAGCCACCATCTCATATTGATTGACATCCCGACGAAACGCAAGGTATTGAGCCGCCCCCATAGTGGTGAAGTTGTGAGTGGGGTGATCCCCGCTGTCAGGAAGCTCCACGGAGATGCGACGGCCATGAACAACGGGCATTGCAGAACCATGAGCTTGAGGCACCGATGCCCTCCTAGTACCAGGCTTGGACTGTCCAACGGAATGTCTTGGTGCACGGTCATCCTCTTCCTCCCCAACATAGTCCGCATCATTTGGATCCGAGGCCGAGGGACTAGTGGATGGTGCCCGCTTCTTCTTCTTCTTCATGGCGGTCTTCTTCTTCTTAGGCCGATCATGCTCATCGGAGTCAGTTGAGCCATGCCGGCAAACAACCCGGGAAGAAGGCTCGGGCCGATCGGGACCGCAATTCTTGGTCCGTGCCATGAGGAACTCCGGCGTTCACTCCCACAATGCACCGGTCCCTCCCAAGGGATTCACACCACAACCCAAGAAATGGATTGGATAGAATTGTAGATCGAGAGGAGGAGAAGCCTTGAGCAGGAGCTCGGGGCCGGAGGACGAAGGAGAGAGCCGGGGTGGCGCTGGAGCATAGCCCGGCGGCGGAGGCCGTGTGACGCGATGGGGAAGAGTAATGGGAGTGAATGGGGAAAACTGCCCCAACTCTTGAGTCCCTCCCCTATTATGTATGGCTGCGGGTGACGGGCCGGACATCCGGGGCTTGGCCCAGATATCCGGCGAGTGGAGGTCAGTGTAAAACAGGGGCCAACAGGCCAGAGATCCAGGAATAAGTCTGAATGTCCAGCGTGTGAGGGTTAGGCAGCTATAGGATCAGGACCCGGATGTCCGGCTAGAGCCCAGATGTCCGACGATCGCAGTACGAGCAACAGAAAGATTTGCTCCAGGGCCCGCATGTCCGGCTTAGGAGCCGGATGTCCGGCCACTGGACAAGAAGTCCAGACAAAAAATAGACTTGGAAGGGGCCAACTAATATGATTTGAAATAGACTCTGGCAAGGAGTTTTGAGAGAATTTTTTTTGAAGTGAAAACCTGAGTAATTCTAAGGCCATACTAAGATGTAATAACAACCTAACCAAATTAAGTAACTGAAGGTCCACACAAGCAATGTACAAGCGGTGACCGATGTCACCATGTTTGAGCATATGGAACATAGTGCCGCAAAGATGAAGACTTTGGGCACATAGTCACGACTCCATCATGTTAAAGCACCATAGTTCGAGAACCATGATAACATTGAGAGTGTTTGTTCTATTTATGCATTATGTAGGGTGAGAATTTTCATGAATTGAATCTCTCCCCCTAACTATATGCTTACATTAGGACAAGACATTAGGTTCATGCATGAATGGGTACTAGATTTCACATAATATTGTCAAGCTCCAAGATACCAAGTTCACGCCTAAATTGACAAAACTTTGCTTCATCCAATGGCTTGGTGAAAATATCTGCAAGTTGCATATCTGTGCCAACATGAGCAATGTCAATATGACCCTTCTCCACATGATCTCTCAAGAAGTGGTACCTAATGTCAATGTGCTTGGTGCGGGTATGATCTTTGGGGTTCTTAGCAATATTAATGGCACTTTCATTATCACATAGAAGAGGCACATGTCTATAGGTGATACCATAATCCTTCAAAGTTTTCCTCATCCATAGTAATTGAGTCGCACAACTGGCGGTTGCAATATATTCAGCTTCAGCGGTGGAGAGAGCAACACAATTTTGCTTCTTCAAGGACCAACTTACCAAGGAGCGTCCAAGAAATTGACATGCACCAGAGGTGGACTTACGATCTACTTTGTCTCCATCCCAATCCGCATCCGTGTACCCAATGAGATCAAACTTAGCATCCTTGGGGTACCATAGACCCAACTTTGGGGTGTGAACAAGGTATCTAAGAATATGCTTAACCGCCTTATGATGACTTTCCCTAGGGGAAGCTTGAAATCTAGCACACATGCATACACTAAACATGATGTCTGGTCTAGATGCACAAAGATAAAGCAATGAACCAATCATAGAGCGGTATTTGGATGGGTCGAAGGGGATACCTTTTTGTCTTTAGTGAGTACAATTTTGGTTGGCATGGGAGTCTTGCATGGGCTAGCATCAGTCATGCCAAATTTTGCTAGGATATCCTTGAGGTATTTTGCTTGAGACAAGAAAATTCCTTCTTGAAATTGTTGAATTTGAAATCCGAGGAAGAACTTCAAATCCGCATTGAGTGACATTTCAAAACTCTTGGTCATTGATGCCGCAAACTTCTTGCATAAATGAATTTTAGGAGAACCAAAAATGATATCATCTACATAGATTTGGCATAAGATCAAATCACCTTTGTCCCTCTTAGTAAAAAGAGTGGGATCGATCACCCCTCTCACAAATCCATCATCGAGTAAAATCTACTTAAGATGATCATACCAAGCATGAGGTGCTTGTTTGAGGCCATACAAAGCCTTATGAAGTTTATACACATAGTCTTTGTGATCGGGGTCAACGAACCCAGGTGGTTGTGATACATATACTTCTTCTTGTAGAGGACCGTTAAGGAAAGAACTCTTGACATCCATTTGATGCAATGTAAAGCCATTGAAAGCAGCATAAGAAAGTAAGATGCGAATGGATTCAGGACGGGTAACGGGGGAAAAGGTCTCACCAAAGTCCAAACCTTCAACTTGTGAGTATCCTTGTGCCACTAACCTTGCCTTGTTGCGGATGATTACACCATTCTCATCTTGCTTGTTCTTGAAAATCCACTTTGTTCCAATGACGTTGTGTTCCGTGGTTGGCCTCTTGACTAATGACCACACTTGATTGTGCTCAAAACTATTCAACTCTTCTTGCATAGCAATGAGGCAATCATTGTCTATCAACGCATCTTGTACCTTGAGAGGCTCAACACTAGACACAAAAGAGAAGTGAGCACAAAAGTTTGTCAATTGTTTACGAGTGACTCTACCTTCCAATATGCCGGGGAGGATTTTATCAACATCAACATGACCGGCCACTCGAGGCATGATGGAGGTTAATGTTTCGCGAGGTTTAACTTCATGTCCATCATCCACGTCCTCAACATATGGATCATTAATGTGTGGTGGAAAATCTTCTTCTTCTTGCATTTTTTGAGGTTCATTGTCAATGATTGCACTTTCTTGTTCCTGCCCTTGAGGATAATCTTGTTCTTGATGATTATCATGAAGAGGAACTTGATCATCATCTTGTACTTGGACTATGGGCATTGGTTCAGTAATAGGGACTTGTGGTGGTATGGTTGTTGAAGTAGTTTGATGATGTGTGAGGCTTCCATCTTCTTCTTATTCATCGTGAGGTTCTTGTTCCATTGGAAGAAGTGCACCAACACCCATTGTCAAGATATCTTGCGAAGAATCTTCTTCACCTACATCAATTAGATCAACTTGCTCCCCATGGGAGCCATTAAATTCATCAAACACCACGTCACAAGTTTCTACAACACACCCATTGGATTTGTTGTATACTCTATAGGCGTGAGACTTTGATCCATAGCCAACAAATATGCCCTCAATGGTTTTAGATTGAAATTTTCCTAACCGCTCTCTTTTGTTGAGGATGAAGCATTTGCACCCAAATACATGAAAGTACTTGACATTTGGCTTGTTCCCGGTTAGGAGCTCATATGGAGTCTTTTTCAATATCGTGCGGAGGAAGATCCGGTTTGATGCATGACATGCAGTGTTGACGGCCTCGGCCCGAAAACTATGTGGCGACTTGTATTCATCCAACATGGACCTTGCCACCTCCACAAGGGTGTGGTTCTTCCTTTCTGCTACACCATTTTTGTTGGGGAGTGTATGGAGCTGACTATTGATGCTCAATCCCTTCATCACTAAGGAACTCTTCCAAGGTGTAGTTATTGAACTCAGATCCATTATCGCTTCTTATTGCCAGAATTTCTTTGTCGAACTTGCGTTGTGCTAGCTTGGCAAAATCAATGAAGGTGATCTTCGTCTCATCCTTGGATTTGAGGAAGAAGACCCATGTATACCTTGAGTAATCATCAACAATAACAAGTCCATAATTTTTTCCACCAAGACTACCCCATGAAGGAGGCCCAAAAAGATCCACATGAAGGAGCTCCAAAGGCCTTGAGGTAGACACAATATTCTTGGGTGGGTGCTTTGATTGATGTTGCTTCCCGGCTATGCATGCACTACACACACGATCTTTCTCAAAAGAGACATTAGTTAGTCCAAGGATGTGATTACCCTTTAAGAGATATTGAAGATTTCTCATGCCGACATGGGCTAGCCGGCGATGCCATAGCCACCCCTTGTCGGCCTTGGCCATTAGACAAGTTGCGTGGAATGTGCTCTCTTTCGAGAAATCAACCATGTAAAGGTTTCCAACCAACTCTCCAACAAAGGCCACCCGAGAGTATCTCTCTTAAAGACTTTCACATCCATTAGTCCGAAGAGTGTATCATAACCAACAGAAGCCAATTGGCGAACAGAAAGCAAATGGTATTTAAGGGATTGGACAAGCATGACATTTGCAAGCGACATGTCATTTGTGATAGCCACCTTGCCCAACCCGAGTACCTATCCTTTTGATCCTCCACCAAACATAATGCTCATAAATGGTTGAATAGCTTCCATGAAATCATAGAGCAACTTGCTATCTCCGGTCATATGATTGGTACATCCATTGTTAATCACCCATTTTACTCCACCGGAGAAAGCAACCTACACACAATTATGACTTGGTTAGAGGCACCCATTTTGCAATGGGACCTCTCAAGTTAGTCACAAGGGTCTTAGGGACCCAAATAGCATAAAACCAGGATGCATTTCAAGGACCAACAAACTTTGCATAAACCTCTCCATCCTTAGCCTTACGAAGTACATATGATGGAGGCATGAACTCTTTTGGCTTGGTGAGAGTGGGCATGCCCCTCGTGGCCTTCCCACTAACAACCTTACCTTCCTCCTTGTGCCCTTGTCGTGCAAAAGTTTCTTTTAGAGGGGTGGTGCACTTTTGAGAGGATGTCTTCTTCTTGCTTGTGCTAGGGTCAACTCGAGTCCCTCTTTGGCGAACACTCCATTATGTTGGCTCAATACCTCAGCAAGGTTCTTTTGCCCTTGAGCACACGTCATGAGCCCTTTCTCGATTTGAGCCTTGAGAAAGGAATTTTCCTCAAGAATAGATGCTAGATCACTACTAGAGTTAGTAGTACAAGCATCAACATTGATAATAGGAGAAGAGTAAGCCTTGGCTAGAGTTTCAAGATAAGTAAGCTTGAGTGTCTCAAAACTCTTTGTAAGAAGGGTGAGCTCTTCTTCCTTAGTCTTAAGGGACACGGATAGGAGCTCACAATCCTTAGAGAGAGAAGCATTCGACTTCACAAGCTTACTTTTATCATTCATCAACTCTTCGCAAGAGTCATTAGCCTTTTTCAAGGAGGCAAGATATTTAGTATGAACATCAATGTTTGCACCAATTTTCAAGCATAGTTCATCATTTCGTGTTTCCTCATACTGGACTTACCGCTCAAGGATTTCATATTTTTCCTTTTCCTCGGTGACGAGGGTTTCGAGTTCCTTAATGGTGATGGTGTGCTTACTCACCATCTCCATAAGCATACGAAACATAGTGAGCTTCTTTCCTTTGAGGGAGCACATGAACTTATTTAGTTTAGCAACCATAGGATCATCTATATCATCATCATCCTCATGACTATCCTCCGCATCAAGATACTCATCACTAGGAGTAGGAGGAGTGAAAAGAGGAGGATATGATCATGGAGTTACCTTGACCTTGTTGAGAGAGCTTTGGTCATTTCCTTCTTCTAACACGGCCTTTGCAATTAGGCACTTGTGAGCGTTTCCCTTGTAGTCCTTCATATCGTTGTAGGTGACAACATCACCACTCTTGATGACTAGCCTCAACGTGTTTTGAGAATCGTGAGCAACTCCGGCAACACCACTAACATTATCCGGATCAGATACTTGTTGAGCAACCATTGCTTTCCCATCTCTCTTCTTGATCTTGGAGTTCAAAGGATTTGGCAACTTCTTCTTAGGAAAGGTCTTGGGAAACCTTGGTTTATCCTCCCTCCTCTCATCAGGACACTCATTGGAGAAGTGGTTGGTTTCTTCATAGTTGTAGCATTTTCTTACTTTCTTCTTTTGAAATCTTCCCTTGAATTTTCCCGCGCTAAACTTCTTGACAAAGAGAGCCATGTATTTATATGAAGGGCCCTCATCGGATTCAACCTCATCACCATCTTCATCATCATCATTGTTAGGAGGTTGTTGACCAAGTGACGGAGTAGGCATAGTTGGCCTCGAAGCCGCACCATGATACGTTGTCGGGACCCCGATCCTAAGTCACAGCGATCTAGCATGTAACACATCATATCAGTTTGCGGCCTCACGCACGGTATTCCCACGGGTGCCACCTTACCTGGCCCGGGACCGTTTGTGCCTTTTGGCTCACGTATATGATAGTGTCGCTAGCATCCATATGACAAAGAACCCGGGCCGACATGGCTAGTCTTGAAACCAAAGCGGCACTAACCCATGAGGACAGGCATACATGAACCACATCGAGCATGTCGGTCATCGACGTGTGAATCCGGGCTGTAGCACTGGGCTAACAGGACTCCGGTAACCCGGGCTGTAGCAGGCTTGGCAGGGATCCGGATGTCACCGCGTGACATTTCCCCGAAGGGACAGACACAGGAACAAGGTGAAACACATGCCGGCCAGTCAAGTGTCCTGAGCAGTAGTGCTGGGCTATCAGGACTCCGGTGAACCGAGCTGTAGCGGACTACTATCGCTCAGAAAGCACTAGACTACATTTCCCCATATGATAGGCTGCCAAGGATAAACAACTAGATTGTTGGATCCCACACATAGCAATACACGTTACACGTACGCATAACATGCAAGTATGTGATGTACAACATGGCATCACAACATAACGCAAACTCATATAGATAAAGGCCCAAAAGGGCCACATAGCATTAAGTACAAGCAAGGGTCACATGACCCATCATTCAGAGCATACAAGCAACTAGCACAAGCATTACATGTCTGAGTACAGACAACCACAAAAGAAAAAGGCTGAGAAGCCTGACTATCTACAAGACCCTCCCAAGGGTACAAGATCGTAGCTGAGGTAACAAGCTACTCGTCGAAGTCCAAGAGGAACTACTAGTAAGACAGATGTCTCATCTGCAAAACATAAATAAAGCAAACGTGAGTACAAAGGTACTCAGTAAGACTTCCATCAGATCCTATAATATATGCATTTGTATCAAGAAGGTAATGTGGGGTTTAGTTGCAGCAAGCCAGCTTTGACTCAGTGGTTATCCTGTTCTACGACAACGAGAAACTTCTTTGAGATGAGGCAGCGCACACGGGTCCACTAATCACCACATCAATACACCACTATGGATTCATCCTCGTCTCCCTACGAGAAGGCCATCCATAGCACTCACACTTGTCTTGAGCATTTTAGAGTATCCACTTTAAGTTGTCTATGTACCACGTAAGCATCCAAGAAGTCCATAACCGAGGACACGGCTATTCGAATAGATCATGATAACCCTGCAGGGGTGTACTTCATCACACACGCTCTCACCGCTTATCATCATATACACGTCATGTATCTCGGCAACCTTCAAGCGGAAGCCTGGCGAGGGTGTCGGACACGACCTGACTAACCACGCAAGACTCTAGTCTAGGTTTATCACCTATTTGGGTTCCATCCGCAAGGAGATCCGGCCGGGGTGTCGCTCACGGCCCCAAACGATGTGTACAGGGTTCCCGAGCCCACCATCCGGGTGCCACTCGGTACACCGGGCCATGTGTGCCTAGTCTGTACCAAGTCCACCTTGCCGGGTGCCACTCGGTAGAAAAATAGCACTACCTACAAACACCAGAAACTATTTGCAACTCCTGGACAGAGCTCAAGGCAGTTAATAAGTCGAGAGAGCTTGGAGCGCCCGGAGCCCAATATGTGGTAGTAGCTAGTCATTGGACAACTTACACAGAACTCAGTTCTTAAGGACGGTCCCAATGAGACAACCCACCATGTACTCCTACATGGCCTCTCACTGCTACCTTTACCAAATCGTGTTCACACGCTTAACTCTCAGCACCAGAACATATCATAACACTCCAATTCATTCCCGATGAATCAGACCTGAGACAACTCTAAGCAGTAGCAGGCAGGGCATGGTAGGAACACAACATGGCTCAATCAATTCCTACACATGCTAGTGGGTTTTAACTATTTACTGTGGCAATGACAGGTCATGCAGAGGAATGGGTTCAACTACCGCAGCAGAAAATAGCAGTTGAATCGTTGTTGTCCTAATGCAATAAATGAGAGCAGGAGCGAGAGAGTGGGATTGTATCGGAATGAACAAGGGGGGTTTGCTTACCTGGTAGAACAACAGGGGGGCACTGCTTCACTGATAGGTACTCTTGAACACTATCCGGAGCAGGACCTATCAAGAAGGAACGGTGTCGGAAATCAAACACAAGCATATGCAACATTATGATGCATGAACATGGCATGAGATGTGATGCTGTTTGAGCTAATGCAACTAGAAAAATTGAATGAAGTCCATTTGAACCAAGGGTTCAAATGCAACTCCAAATTAAGCTCTTATATATGCCATCTGTATGTTTTCACCTATATAGCAGGTATAAGTTGTGTTGTCATGCATGAAAATGGTACAGATGGATAGATTGAATTTTTCTGATAACTTTTCATATATAAATTATTTCAATCTGAGCTACGGTTGAATTACTATGATTTTTTTGAAGTTTATATCAATTTCTAGAATTTCCTGATTTATTTTAATTCTAGAAAAGATATATTGCGTCAGCATGATAGCAGCATTGCGTCAGCAGGTCAAAGCCGGCTGACCAGGTCAAACCTGACCTGTGGGGCCCACTGGTCAGTGACCCAGTGCAGCCTAGGTCACAGACAGGTGGGGTCGGGTCAACGCCACATCAGCATAGTCAAAGCTGACACGTGGGCCCACTGTAATTAAATTAAACTAAACATGAATTAACAGTGGTCAATTAAGGGCGTGGGGCCCATGTGGCAGTGGCTCAGGGAGTTGATTAGGGGCGTCATTAGCAGCTAATGACATAGCCACGTTAGATACGCCGGCGATAAGTCGCCGGTGACCACAGAACACGGCGGCGAGCTTTGGAAATCGCCGTCCGGTGATGGTTTGGCGCTCGAGTAGGCTCTACGCAAAGCCTGGAGTGCTCCGCGTCCAGGGGTGCAGGAAGTAGCAGCTCCGGTGGTCCAAATCGATGGCGGCAGTGACTTGCGCGGCGGCCGGGGTTCGGGTGAGCTCGGGGTCGAGGCTACAAGGGCCATGGCGAAGCGGGGTTAGCGCCTATGGCTCTACGCGGTGCGGCGAACACGTTGGAAGCATGCTCGGGACCAAAAGGTCACCGGAATGTCGCCGGCGTCGAGCTCGTGCGGCGGTGCATCTCGGCTCCGGTGGAGGAGGCAGCTAGGGCGCAAATTAGGCAACGGGGCATGGGGGAAACGGTGCAGAGGCTCACCGCAGTTCTTCTGGTGCTGCTAGCGAGGCAGGGGAGGCACGGGGTCCGGCGAATCAACGATGAAGTCGGCGGCGGCCGCAGGTTGAAGAAGAGCTCGGAGGCGACGCTGCAGGGCTTCCCGAGGCGGGTGACTTGACGGAGAGGTAGCCGGCGATGTGGCGGAGCTCCTGGGCGCAGCGGCAGGGCGAGGGGTGGCCGGTGGCCGCGGTGGTGCTCGTCGGTGGCGGCGGGCGCGTTCGGAGGCGAGAGAGAAAGCAAGGGAGAGGAGAGGAGAGGACCGGGGGAGAGTGAGAGGGGTACGGTGTGTCGTGGCGGCGTCCAGGGAGGCCAGAGCGAGGAGGAGGGAAGCAGGAGTTGGCGGGGCGACGTGGCCACGGCGTGCGTCGTGCCCGGCTTCTCCTCTGCCTACTGGCAAGAGGTAGAAGACGGGGCTGCCCCTGGTGGGCTGGGCCGCCAGGTGGGCTGGCCAGCTGGGCCACCAGGTAAGCGCCAGGTAAGTTGTTTTTCTATTTTTGTTCTAATTCTATTTATCTGACATTTGTTCTGATTTAGTAATAATACTAAATCAATTTATTTTCTTCTGAAAATTAATGTAGGATCTTAATTGGATTATTCCGAAGCCCCACAGTGAAAATCAGAATTATTGGACAATATTTCATATATATAAAAATATTTATCCAACGCAAATAATTACTGGATTAATTCCAAATGGCCAAAATAAATATCTATCAGCTCCTAATAATATTCGTTTGATTTTTATCTCTGTCCAATATTCTCAGAGAGCAACATGAACATTTTCTTGGACCTTTTTTGAGCAATTTTTATCTGGGTCATTTCCAGAGATGATTTCTGAGGGTTTCACAAATCCTCATTTCAAATTTAAATGGAATTTAAACATGATGCATACATGAAGGGCTAGCCTAGGTCATACCAGAACTAGAGATGCGACATACGTCTCCAACGTATCTATAATTTTTGATTGTTCCATGCTATTATATTATCAACCTTGGATGTTTTATATGCATTTATATGCTATTTTATATGATTTTTGGGACTAACCTAGAGCCCAGTGCCAGTTTCTGCTTTTTCCTTGTTTTAGAGTATCGCAGAAAAGGGAAATCAAACGGAGTCCAATTGACTTGAAACTTCACGGAACTTATTTTTTGACCAAAATAAGCCCACGGAGAATCGGAGATGGACTAGGA
Organism: Triticum urartu; assembly: GCF_003073215.2. Taxonomy (NCBI): domain Eukaryota; kingdom Viridiplantae; phylum Streptophyta; class Magnoliopsida; order Poales; family Poaceae; genus Triticum; species Triticum urartu. Next base: position 493,826 of record NC_053026.1, read on the forward strand.
GAGTCCCGCGCTGCCCAAGAGGGTGGGGGGTGCGCCCACCCCCTGGGCGCGCCCCCTGCCTCGTGGACAGCCCAGAGATCCACCGACGTACTTCTTCCTCCTATATACACGTATACCCTAAAAACTTCGGGGAGCACAATAGATCGGGAGTTCCGCCACCAGAAGCCTCCGTAGCCACCCAAAACCAATCTAGACCTGTTCCGGCACCCTACCGGAGGGGGAATCCCTCTCCTGTGTCCATCTTCATCATCCCGGTGCTCTCCATGACGAGGAGGGAGTAGTTCTCCCTCGGGGCTGAGGGTATGTACCAGTAGCTACGTGTTTGATCTCTCTCTCTCTCTCGTGTTCTTGAGGTGATACGATCTTGATGTATCGCAAGCTTTGCTATTATAGTTGGATCTTACGATGTTTCTCCCCCTCTACTCTCTTGTAATGGATTGAGTTTTCCCTTTGAAGCTATCTTATCGGATTGAGTCTTTAAGGATTTGAGAACACTTGATGTATGTCTTGCGTGGGATAACCGTGGTGACAATGGGTATCTATTGTTTCACTTGATGTATGTTTTGGTGATCAACTTGCGGGTTCCGCCCATGAACCTATGCATAGGGGTTGGCACACGTTTTCGTCTTGACTCTCCGGTAGAAACTTTGGGGCACTCTTTGAAGTACTTTGTGTTGGTTTGAATAGATGAATCTGAGATTGTGTGATGCATATCGTATAATCATACCCGCGGATACTTGAGGTGACATTGGAGTATCTAGGTGACATTAGGGTTTTGATTGATTTGTGTCTTAAGGTGCTATTCTATTACGAACTCTAGGATAGATTGAACGGAAAGAATAGCTTCATGCTATTTTACTACGGACTCTTCAATAGATCGATCAGAAAGAATAACTTTGAGGTGGTTTCATACCCTACCATAATCTCTTCGTTTGTTCTCCGCTATTAGTGACTTTGGAGTGACTCTTTGTTGCATGTTGAGGGATAGTCATGTGATCCAATTATGTTATTATTGTTTAGAGAACTTGCACTAGTGAAAGTATGAACCCTAGGCCTTGTTTCCTAGCATTGCAATACCGTTTGTGCTCACTTTTATCATTAGTTACCTTGCTGTTTTTATATTTTCATATTACAAAAACCTTTATCTACCATCCATATACCACTTGTATCACCATCTCTTCGCTGAACTAGTGCGCCTATACAATTTACCATTGTATTGGGTGTGTTGGGCACACAAGAGACTTTTTGTTATTTGGTTGCAGGGTTGCTTGAGAGAGACCACCTTCATCCTATGCCTCCTACGGATTGATAAACCTTAGGTCATCCACTTGTCAGAAATTTGCTACTGTCCTACAAATCTCTGCACTTGGAGGCCCAACAACGTCTACAAGAAGAAGGTTGTGTAGTAGACATCAAGATCTTTTCTGGTGCCATTGCCGGGGAGGTGAGTGCTTGAAGGAATATCTTTAGATCTTGCAATCGAGTCTTTTAGTTTCTTTTTTTATCACTAGTTTAGTTTATAAAAGAAAATTACAAAAAAATGGAATTAAGTTTGCCTCATACGCTTCATCTTTTTAATATCTTTTGTGAGTATGATGGAAAGGAAATTTTTGCCAAAGTGTTAGAAGAAGAATGCATTAAAATGTTTGGCACTAAATGTAATGACCCGACCTCAAATGTTCAAGTCTCTGTGCTTCAGTGTCATCCCTAGATTGGTAATGCTGACACGCAGAGTACTCGAGGATTTATAACAGAGTAGGAATCACACACTTATTACATCGAATGTGTCAAAAGAGAACTTATTACAATAAATATGGCTTAAGGCCATCTAATACGATAACAACGGAAGGCTTGGAAGATAAAGTGAGTCCATCAACTCCAATGGCATAGCTAAGCTGCACGGCAACGACCTAACGAACCTTACTCCTCGTCTGAAAAGTCCGCAACCCGGAAACGGGTCAGCACATGGAATATGCTGGCAAAGTAACACAGTAGAGCAAAAGCAGAATAATGCTATCACTACATGCATATTTGGCTGGTGGAAAGCTCTATGGTTATGGTTTTTGCAAAAAGCCATTTTTTTCCTACAACAAAGGAATAGATTTTATTTAACTATCATGGTAGTTGAAACATCATTGAGAAGGTTCCTCCAACTCAATCCCAATTAAAGTAATTAACAACCCAACAATATTATTTTTGAGTGATGAGATACTTAATTATGATACTCCAAGTACTAGATACTCAAGATGTCCATAACCAGGGACACGGCTAACCATGATTAGTTTATACACTCTGCAAAGGTTTGCGCACTTTTCCCCACAAGACCCGATCTCCTCCGTTGGATTTCTCGCACTACATGGTGTTTGAGAAACGGATGGCCGAGACACAGTCTTTCAGAAGCATTAACCCCTTACTCCGGGCAGACCATACCAACCTACATCCCTCTACCTGCTGATCCACCTCTTCGGGAGCTTCACGCAACTTACTCAACTATGCTAGATCCCATAATAGCTTGTGGCTGCACACAGAAGTTTCTAGCATGAAAATATCTGAGTTCCCTTTGAGCCTGGGTGGCGGACCATAGGATTATCACACGGGTACTCCGGGATATCCTAGGACAACACTGGATTCCCTAGGTGCCCAACAAACAATCCACCCAGATGTGTATTCAAGTTGCCACCTTAAGTTGAACCATTAATTAACAATCTCACATCTGTCATGGATTTCACTCACCCAAACCACGTCTACAAGCATAGCATAGCAATAAAAGCAATACGTAGAAGTAACTCCCAAGGGTTTGAATATAACAGGGCAATAGGTTCTACCTCATCAACTATTTCCCAACCCACGTGTTAATCACATCCTAACCATGCAATGTTTGAGGATTGGAACTAATGCATAAAAACTGTGTGATAAAGGGGTATGATCAAAGTGTTACTTGCCTTGCTGATGATCCGCAAAACCTAGGGACTCGTAGTAGCACGCTTCGCACTTTAGGTGTTCTATCGCAAACAAACAATAGCATACATAAGCAATGAAGCAAAGAAACATGGGTAAATCTCAAACAAGAAGATCTAACCAGAAAGTTCAACTTAGGAACTCCGGTTTGTGAAAAGAATCAAATCAAACGGAACAACGAAACTCAAACTGCGAAAGGAATAAGATCCGTTTACTAATTTGGACTATGGTCAAATTTTTACAGTATCAAAAGCTTGCTCAAATTGGTTAAACGGAAAGAGGGTTTCGAGACGAAGCTCTAGGCGCTTGAATCGCCTGATTCCGACAAACGAGCGAAAAGATAAACTAAAACGAAAATCGGATCAGAAATCACGATTGAAAATAATCGCGGAAAATCCGAGAAAAAGAAAACTGGCGAACAGGCTAACGAACGAGCATTCGTTGTCTACGGCTAATGAGTGAACACGTTCGTTAGAATGAACGTACGGACGAACGTCCACAAAGTAACCGAACCGGGAAAAACCGGCGAACCGATTTAAAAAACGAACTAGGGTTTCTAAAAAAACTGAATCGGTTTTGTTTAAAAAAAACAGCGGCGGCAATGGCGGTGTTACCTCCGGCGATGCTCCGATGAGGCGGGGCTGCGGCTCTGGCAAGGCGGGCTGCGGCGGCAGGGTGCGAGGGCGGCGGCGGCGGCGCTGCGGTCGGGGCTGGCGGCGGGGTTGGGTGGTGGAGGGGGGTCGAGGGCGGCGTATTTAAGAGGAGGGGGTCTGCTTGGAGGAGGGGGCAAGGCGGCGGGGAGGCAGAGTCCCGACCGGACTCCGGGTTGGGCGGCGGCAGCGCGCAGTCTCCAGGTCAGAGACGGCGGCGCGGGGAGCGGGCCGGCTCGGCTGGGCTTCGTCCCAGTCGGGCGCCGAAACTTTTTTTAAAAAAATAATAATTTCACCGGAACCAAATAAATCCTAGAAAATAAAATAAAATCTAAAAATGGAAAACCAATTTTAGCCGTCTAAATAAAATCTTTAGAACAAGATGAACATTTTCTTGGCCCTAAAATGCAACTTTGAAAAATGTGCAATTTTTCTAATTCAAATAAAATAGCAATAAACTCCGGATAAAATAAAATATTTGATTTTAATCTTTTTCCTCCAATATTTCATTTATTTTGGAGAAGTCATATTATCTCCTCTCATATATTTTAATATGAAATATTTTCGGAGAGAAAAATAATTCAAACCAAAAATCCTCGTTTCAATATTTGATAAAACTCAAATATGAAAACAGGGAAATCCCCAACTCTCTCCGAGGGTCCTTGAGTTGCTTAGGATTTCGAGGATCGCGGAACGAGATGCAACAAAATATGATATGCAATGAATGATCTATGTATAACATTCCAAATTGAAAATTTGGGATGTTACACTAAATCTTTGAATGATGAGCATGATTGCAATGTTGTTAGTATGAACTCCTTGATTATCCATAGTACTAATGATGATTGCACTAGTTATGATAAAAATGTCTCCTATAAACATGTCAATTTTTGTGGAGTGCATTGAGTTTGCATGTACACACCAAATAGGGAAGATAGATATTGCAAGAGGCATAAGCATTTAGAAACCAAATTGTTGCAACAAAAGGCTAGATGTTTGTGCTGAAAGATTCAATATTTATTGGCATCCTTGTGAACTTTGCAATGAACATGGTCATTTAAAGCTCCAATGCTATTTCTTTCATGATCAAGTCGTGTCCAAAAATTGTGATAACTTGATTACCCTTGAGCATCGTAAAGAGATTAGTCTTCTTTTGGGTTATGAAGAAATGAAACGTATAAATGAGGGTATTCCAAAATTTAATCTCGATAAATTTCTTGATTTTGATCTAGAGGAAATTTATATGTATTGTGCAGTGAATTGCATTGAAAACCCTTATATTGCCAATTACATAAAAAAAAGAAAACAAATAGAAGATGAAGAGAATACTAACGAAAGGGGAGAGACTTCCCAATATCCTCCTATTATTTCTTATGATGAATCAGGTAACGAGGAGGAGCCTTCTATTCAACCAATCTCATTAATAAGGAGCTCCAAAAAGAGGATTGAACCCACACATGATGTGGGGAAGAAGAAGAAAAGAAAAAGGAAGAGAGGTAAAAAGATATCTCTCCCAAATAATGCTGCTCATATTACTGTCGTGCCTCATGAAAATATAATTGCGGAAGATGATGCACTTGATGATGATCTCGTTATGCCTATTGCTTGTTGTGATGATTATGACTGGGAAGATAATGATACTTCTTATGATCTTGAAAATCTTTTTGGCACTTGCTTGGAAGAATATGATAATTGCTATACCATTGGTGCTATCCATACTATTAATGATGAGGGTGATTATGCTTATGATATGAAAAGGCCCAAGCTTGGGGATGCTATGTTTGATGAATATGATGTTTTTGAGAATATATTTGCTGCAATTAATGTTTGTCCCAAGCTTGGGGATGCTACATTTAATGAAGATGATATTTTTAGTCCCCCAAGTTTTGATGAGAAAATTTATTATGATGATAGAATGCCTCTTACTTATCATGATTATATTGTTGAAAGTGGATTTGGAGAGGTCATGACTTTATTTAGTAATGATTCCACTATCTTGGAAGAGGTTTCAATTGATTATGATGAGAACAAAGTTGCTACTTATGATGATTATTGTGATGACACTTATGCTATGAAAAGTAGTGATGATTATATTTATAAAACTTTTCATGATTACGATTACCCATTTTCTGAACATTAATCTTTTAATGTGGAAACAATTTATAGCATTCGAGTCTCTTATGATACTCCCACTATTCTGAATGCGAAGAATTTTGCTTATGTGGAGATTAATAAAATTTCTATGCTTGTAGATCATGAAAAGAATACTTTATGTGATAGTTATATTTTTGAATTCATTCATGATGATACTGAAAATTATTATAAGGAAGGAATATATGCTTGTAGGAGTTGCAATAATATCAAGTTTCCTCTCTATGTGCTTAAAGTTTTGAAGTTATGCTTGTTTTGCCTTCCAATGCTAGTTGATTATTGTTCCCACATGTTGTTTGCTCAAAAAATCCCTATACATAGGAAGTGGGTTAGACTTAAATGTGCTAGTCATATTCTTCATGATGCTCTCTTTATATTACAATTCTTATCTTTTATGTGAGCATCATTGAAATCATCATGCCTAGCTAGGGGCGTTAAACAATAGCGCTTGTTGGGAGGCAACCCAATTTTATTTTTGTTCCTTGATTTTTTATCCTGTTTAGTAATAAATAATTTATATAGCCTCTGTTATGATTGAGTTTTTATGTTTTAATTAGTGTTTGTGCCAAGTAGAACCTTTGGGAAGACTTGGGGAAAGTCTTTGCGATCATGCTGTAAAAAACAGAAACTTTAGCGCTAATGGGAATTGCTGCCATTTTTTATTGGAGAGTGCTATTTGGTTAATTCTTTTTGCAGATGATTAATAGATAAATTCCTCACGTCCAGCAATTTATTTGAGAATTGTATGAGTTCCAGAAGTATACGTTTGATCCAGATTACTACAGACTGTTCTGGTTTTGACAGATTCTGTTTTCGATGTGTTGTTTGCTTATTTTGATGAATCTATGAGTAGTATCGGAGGGTATGAACCATAGATAAGTTGGAATACAGTATATATTACACCAATATGAATTTAGAATGAGTTCACAACAGTACCTAAGTGGTGATTTATTTTCTTATACTAACGGAGCTTACGAGTTTTCTGTTAAGTTTTGTGCTGTGAAGTTTTCAAGTTTTGGGTAAAGATTCGATGGACTATGGGATAAGGAGTGGAAAGAGCCTAATATTGGGGATGCCCAAGGCACCCCAAGGTAATATTCAAGGACAACCAAGAGCCTAAGCTTGGGGATGCCCCGGAAGGCATCCCCTCTTTCGTCTTTGTTCATAGGTAACTTTACTTGGAGCTATATTTTTATTTACCACATGATATGTGTTTTTCTTGGAGCATAAATTTATTTTATTTAGTTTTTCTTGTTGTTTGAATAAAATACCAAGATCTTAAATTCTTAAATGTTAGAGAGTCTTCACATAGTTGCATAATTATTCGACTACTCATTGATCTTCACTTATATCTTTCGGAGTAGTTTGTTGTTTGCTCTAGTGCTTCCCTTATATCTTTTAGAGCACGACAGTGGATTTATTTTGAAGAAATATATGAACTCTCGTACTTCACTAATATTATTTTGAGAGTCTTTAGAACAGCATGGTAGTTCTCTTGGGTTATGAAACTAGTCCTAATATGATGGGCATCCAAGTGGGATATAATGAAAACTTTCATATAAAGTGCACTGAATACTAAGAGAAGTTTGATACTTGATAATTGTTTTGAGATATGAAGATGGTGATATTAGATTCATGCTAGTTGAGTAGTTGTGAATTTGAGATATACTTGTGTTGAAGTTTGTGATTCCCGTAGCATGCACGTATGGTGAACCGTTATGTGATGAAGTCGGAGCATGATTTATTTATTGATTGTCTTCCTTATGAGTGGCAGTCGGGGACGAGCGATGGTATTTTCCTACCAATCTATCCCCCTAGGAGCATGCGCGTAGTACTTTGTTTCGTTAACTAATAGATTTTTGCAATAAGTATGTGAGTTCTTTATGAGTAATGTTGAGTCCATGTATTATACGCACTCTCACCCTTCCACCATTGCTAGCCTCTCTAATACCGTGCAACTCTCGCCGGTACCATAAACCCACCATATACCTTGCTCAAAACAGCCACCATACCTACCTATTATGGCATTTCCATAGCCATTCCGAGATATATTGCCATGCAACTCTCCACCGCTCCGTTTATTATGAGACGCTCCATCATTGTCATATTGCTATGCATGATCATGTAGTTGACATCGTATTTGTTGCAAAGCCACCGTTCATAATTCTTACATACATGTCACTCATGAGTCATTGCACATCCCGGTACACTGTCGGAGGCATTCATGTAGAGTCATATCTTGTTCTAAGCATCGAGTTGTAAGTAAATAAAAGTGTGATGATCATCGTTATTAGAGCATTGTCCTAGTGAGGAAAGGATGATGGGGACTATGATTCCCCCACAAGTCGGGATGAGACTCTGGACAAAAATAAATAAATAAATAAATAAAAGAGGCCAAAGAAGCCAAAATAAAAAAATAAGAGAAAAGAGGACATAAAAAAAGAAAGAGAAAAGGCCCAAATAAACAATAAAAAATGTGAGAAAAAGAGAGAAGGGACAATGCTACTATCTTTTTACCACACTTGTGCGTCAAAGTAGCACCCTGATCTTCATGATAAAGAGTCTCCTATGTTGTCACTTTCATATACTAGTGGGAATCTTTCATTATAGAACTTGGCTTGTATATTCCAATGATGGGCTTTCTCAAAATGTCCTAGGTCTTCGTGAGCAAGCAAGTTGGATGCACACCCACTAGTTTCTTCTATTGAGCTTTCATACACTAATAGCTTTAGTGCATCCGTTGCATGGCAATCCCTACTCACTCACATTGATATCTATTAATGGGCATCTCCATAGCCCGTTGATACACCTAGTTGATATGAGACAATCTTCTCCATTTTGTCTTCTCCACAACCACCATTCTATTCCACCTATAGTGCTATGTCCATGGCTCACGCTCATGTATTGCGTGAAGATTGAAAAAGTTTGAGAACATCAAAGTACGAAACAATTGCTTGGCTTGTCATCAGGGTTGTGCATGATTTAAATATTTTGTGTGGTGAAGATAGAGCATAGCTAGACTATATGATTTTGTAGGGATAGCTTTCTTTGGCCATGTTATTTTGAGAAGACATGATTGTTTTGTTAGTATGCTTGAAGTATTATTATTTTTATGTCAATATTAAACTTTTGTCTTGAATCTTATGGATCTGAATATTCTTGCCATAGTAAAGAGAATTACATGGATAAATATGTTAGGTAGCATTCCACATCAAAAATTCTGTTTTTATCATTTACCTACTCAAGGACGAGCAGGAATTAAGCTTGGGGATGCTGATACGTCTCCAACGTATCTATAATTTTTTATAGTTCCATGCTATTATATTATCAACCTTGGATGTTTTATATGCATTTATATGCTATTTTATATGATTTTGGGGGCTAACCTATTAACCTAGAGCCCAGTACCAGTTTCTTTTTTTTTCCTTGTTTTAGAGTATCGCAGAAAAGGAAAATCAAACGGAGTCGAATTGACCTGAAACTTCACGGAACTTATTTTTGGACCAAAAGAAGCCCACGGAGAATCGGAGATGGACCAGGAGAGTCCCGGGCTGCCCACGAGGGTGGGGGCGCGCCCACCCCACCTGGGCGCACCCCCTGCCTCGTGGACAGCCCAGAGATCCACCAACGTACTTCTTCCTCCTATATATACCCATATACCCTAAAAACTTCGGGGAGCACAATAGATCAGGAGTTCCGCCGCCAGAACCCTCCTTAGACATCGAAAACCAATCTAGAACCGTTCCAGCACCATCTTCGATGGCCATCTTCATCATCCTGGTGCTCTCCACGATGAGGAGGGAGTAGTTCTCCCTCGGGGCTGAGGGTATGTACCAGTAGCTATGTGTTTGATCTCTCTCTCTCTCGTGTTCTTGAGGTGATACGATCTTGATGTATCGCGAGCTTTGCTATTATAGTTAGATCTTATGATGTTTCTTCCCCTCTACTCTCTTGTAATGGATTGAGTTTTCCCTTTGAAGCTATCTTATCAGATTGAGTCTTTAAGGATTTGAGAACACTTGATGTATTTCTTGCGTGGGATAACCGTGGTGACAATGGGTTATTCTATTGATTCACTTGATGTATGTTTTTGTGATCAACTTGCGGGTTCCGCCCATGAACCTATGCATAGGGGTTGGCACAAGTTTTCGCCTTGACTCTCCGGTAGAAACTTTGGGGCACTCTTTGAAGTACTTTGTGTTGGTTTGAATAGATGAATCTGAGATTGTGTGATGCATATCGTATAATCATACCCGCGGATACTTGAGGTGACATTGGAGTATCTAGGTGACATTAGGGTTTTGATTGATTTGTGTCTTAAGGTGTTATTCTAGTACGAACTCTAGGATAGATTGAACGGAAAGAATAGCTTCATGTTATTTTTCTACGGACTCTTGAATAGATCGATTAGAAAGAATAACTTTGAGGTCGTTTCATACCCTCCCATAATCTCTTCGTTTCTTCTCCGCTATTAGTGACTTTGGAGTGACTCTTTGTTGCATGTTGAGGGATAGTTATGTGATCCAATTATGTTATTATTGTTGAGAGAACTTGCACTAGTGAAAGTATGAACCCTAGGCCTTGTTTCCTAGCATTGCAATACCGTTTGTGCTCACTTTTATCATTAGTTACCTTGCTGTTTTTCTATTTTCAGACTACAAAAACCTTTATCTACCATCCATATACCACTTGTATCACCATCTCTTCGCCGAACTAGTGCACCTATACAATTTACCATTGTATTGGGTGTGTTGGGGACACAAGAGACTCTTTGTTATTTTGTTGCAGGATTGCTTGAGAGAGACCATCTTCATCCTACGCCTCATACGGATTGATAAACCTTAGGTCATCCACTTGAGGGAAATTTTCTACTGTCCTACAAACCTTTGCACTTGGAGGCCCAACAACGTCTACAAGAAGAAGGTTGTGTAGTAGACATCACACCACCAGAAAGTGGTGCATGCACCATGGACAATGTGGCTAGTCTCATTTGGACCATGGCCTCAAGAGAAGCATCATGGTCCTCTTTTTGCTTAGCAAGGGCCCATTCCAGATCCTCAGAAGTAAAGGACTTGACTTCTGAAGAAGCCTCACCTTTATCCTTCGGATCTGTAACAAGGGGAGTCCCATCGGGGATCATCTCGCTCTAGGGCGGTTAAGCCACAAGAATAGAGCACGATGCGATGATACCAATTGAAAGGATCGAGATGGACCTATAGGGGGGTGAATAGGTACAATTACAAATTTTAATTATTACTTAGCAATTTTAGGCAATAATGCGGAATATGAAGGTGAGCCTAACAATTGCAGTAGTACTAAGTGCTAAGAAAGTAACACAAGTATGTAAGTAAGAAAGCACAATATGATATAAGTAAGTACCAAGAGACAAGTAACCACAAGTAGAGAGTTAGGGTTAGGAATAACCGCAACTCCGGGAGACGAGGATGTATGCCGATGTTCACTTCCTTGGAGGGAAGCTGCGTCACCGTTAGAGAGGTGGATGTTACCACGAAGGCACACCAATGCCACGAAGGCTCACCCTATTCTCCCTTTGAGAGAACACCACGAAGGCGCTTCTCAACCACTAGTGGTAGACCTTGGGGTGGTCTCCAAACCCTCAGAAACTTTTCCGGGGGTAATCACAAAGGTCGATTCCTCTCCGAAAGACTCCTACCGCCTAGGAGTCTCCAACCACCTAGAGTAACAAGAACGATGGGGAAAAGCTCAAGACTTGCTCAAATCATGAATTCCTTTGGTGCAAAGAAGAAGGAGTGGATCTATCACTTGGTCGGACAACTTCTCTCAAAAGCTCTCAAATCCCTTGGGGATCTAAAATTTAGTGTGGAGGAGTCAGAGAGAGAGAGAGTGAAATGTGTTCTAGGGTTTGTTCAAAGTGAGTGGTCAACCCTCTCCCATGGGGAAGAAGGGCTATATATAGTGTGAGCTCAAATATGGCTGTTGTAGTGTAAGTGAGTGAGCAGGCCGGACATCCGGGCAAGGGGCCGGACATCTGGCTTGGTAAGCTACGAGGAACAGAACAAAGGCAGAACAAAAGAACAGAGGGGCAAGACATCCGGGGCCCATGCCCGGACATCCGACATATCAGGAAGGCCCAGACATCCGGCAGGTGGCCGGACATCTGGCGCGCAGCCCATCATAAAGACGTTCTCTGGATAGCTATGCCCGAATATCCGAAATGGCGCCCGGACATCCGGCGTAACAGGAAGGCCCAAACATTTGGGGAAAGCCCAGACATCCGGCGTGCAGCCCAGTATACAACTGCTCTCTGGATGGCTAGGCCTGGATATCCGGCAAGGAGGCCGGACATCCGGCGTGCAGCCCGGACATCCGGCAGCCAAGAGACAGAACATGAAGGTTTTTGGCATGTGCAGTATGGTCAGGAGGTTTGTGGCAAGAGCAAGCCTTTAACTAACCCTATCGATCCCCTCGTAATAGTGTGGGATCCTATACTCAATGAAACAAATATGTAATCAACTTTTATGCTTCATCCTTGAGTAAAATCACTTGTAAGCTCTTGATCCACACACATCGATGAACCGGGGACTAATACCTGAGATTTACTTGACAGCCATTGTTAGTCCCCTACATGTATATTGTCATCGACATAAAAACATGATGTAAGGGCATGATTGTTCTATCACCAACTGTCATGGAATGGAATGGTTCCATTCCAGAGGAACGGGTCGGTCCCGTTCTTGTGTTTGGTACAAGTAAAAGGTAGAATGGAATGGTTCTGTTCTTCTGTTTGGTTCGGAAGCACGGAATGAAAGATGGAATAACAAAAATTGAAAATTTTGGCAGCATTTCATTTGTATTTTCGAGAAAAACAACATAACAATATATATTCACACGCATGATATATGTATTACATCACATAGAACACAATTTCATAAGATAGCAAGTTCATTCGCCAAAAAGTAAGGTTACATTCTAAAAATTTGGCCCTCCTGAAGCGAGGTTAGCACTCTCTTGGTCGAAATCAGGTGCAAATCCAGTTGGTGGGCGATCCTGAAAAGATGTAAAGATGTACAATTGTTAACAAAATAGACTCCAGCACACACATACTAAGTTTTCTTCTTATTGTTCTTTAACTCCCTCCTTTTGCTTGATTGCTTCCATGTAGCTAGTTTGAACAGAATAGAACACCAAACTTTAATCAGAAAACTAAAACAAGCCCCATTGTAACCCGTTGCATGACTGTAGCTACGCAGCTACTCGCGGGCTGCACGTGCTCCTCTTCTTTCAAGCATCCCATCTTCGTCCCTTTGTGTGTTGTAGATCGACACAGAAATAGATATGTGAGCCGGCGACGACACAGATCCAGTGGTGGCGCATAACGAGACGAGGGGCAGGCGGCGTACTGGAGAGGGAGGGGCCAGACGAGGGACGGTGGCACACTAGACGGCGAGACGAGAGGGCGGTGTACCGGAGAGGGAGGGGCGAGACGAGGGGGCGGTGGCGCATCAGACGGCGAGACAAGGGGTCGCGGGAGAGGAGAAAGAGAGAACGACCGGTTCCATGTAATTCCTTCGATTTGGAGGTATCACTTGGTTCTGGATCTCAGCCGAATATTCGGTTGGTGGGAATGAGCAGGTTCCATCCCAGCTGCGGACTAAACGCCAGAACGAGGGGTAGGAACGGGTCCGACCCGTTACGTTCCACTTGGTACCTGGAACTAAACACACCCTTAGGGTATATGGACATATATAGGCGAAAGAAGTCACTCAGGGGAGCCACCAGGGGCGCATGACGGTGGGGGCGTGCCCAAGGGGATAGGGCGTGCCTCCCTACCTCGTGGCTTCCTCGAAGCTTCTCTAACGTCTACTCCAAGTCTCCTAGATTGCTTCCGTTCCAAGAATAACTCTCTTGAAGGTTTCATTCCGTTTGGACTCCGTTTGATATTCCTTTTCTTCGAAACACTAAAATAGGAAAGAAAACAACAATTTGGGCTAGGCCCCCGGTTAATAGGTTAGTCCCAAAATAATATAAAAGTTTTTAGTAAAGCCCATAAACATCCAAAACAGATAATATAATAGCATGAAACAATCAAAAATTATAGATACGTTGGAGACGTATCACAACACTAGATCAGGGGATCAATGTGCCCCTTTAATATTAGTAAATGATAAGCCCGATGCCCAGTAGCCCCTGAGCCTTAATGTGGGCACGGGTGGCCGAATTAAGGATTGATATCCGGAGTAAAATCACAAATTATGTGTAATGATTCTACGTATCCAAGTACTCTACATTATTAAAGCTTGGATCCGCATTGTACAAAACTTTGTTGACCGACCATCGGCTTGAACCTCCTCGACCAGTAGCCGGGGAGAGTTTGTCGCACTTTATAAAGCCTTTATGAGGGCAAAGATTTATGACAAACAAGGTAATCCGGCCATACAGATTTATAAACAAAGGTATGCGGAGAGAATGTTATATTACTATGTAATGTAAAAAAACATCTTCCAAAGAAAATAGTCCCTCTATCGGTTCCTTTCTTTGGGCTGTCATGCCAACCATGATCATGAAATGTCACCTCCGATCAATGCAGGAGAAAAATATTGAGGATTTAGTTTGGGGAAAGTTCCCGAACTATGTGGTCTTTAGTGAACCTAAATTTTCACTTCCGTCGTTGCCGACCAATTATATCCTTTAAGATCGCTAGCTTTTGGCTTCACCCAGTCTGGGGTACTAACTCGGATGACCTGGTAGTAACAATCACAAAGGTGCTCCCTTTACCGCCTAGCCGAACAATCGGGAACGTAGGGGTAAGCACAAAAGCCAGGCAACCCAGCTTGGCCAAAATCTTAAGTCAAATTGATGCGTGTTTATGGCTTTATAACAATAATTATGGATGGTAGTGCTTGTATACTGAATACAAACACTGATGATATATGTTTATTTTGACTCCGTTGCGACCGTTTATCAGTTGAAAGTGGCCCATCATCAGCTTCTACCCCTTTGTAGATACTACGCATGGTGTTTCCGCAGTAACAAAACAACCCTTAGCCGACGTCTCGGTGCCCGGAGGTGGTTGTGTTAGCAGAAACAAGGCAATCAGATATGCAGGCTTTATAACTTTCACTTAGTCATAGGAGCTTTAAACTGGGGAAGCTAGCTACGAGCCCCCGCTTAGTGTTCGGCACCGACCGAAGTCTAGTGCTACCTCCTGAGCATGCGTTGGTTTTCCCTTGAAGAGGAAAGGGTGATGCAGCAAAGTAGCGTAAGTATTACCCTCAGCTTTTGAGAACAAAGGTATCAATCCAGTAGGAGACTACACGCAAGTCACCTAGTAACTGCACAAACAAACAAGAACCTCGCAACCAACGCGATAAAGTGGTTGTCAATCGCTTCACGGTCACTTACGAGAGTGAGATCTGATAGAGATAATATGATAAATATTTTTGGTATTTTTGTGATATAGATTGCAAAATAAATGGCAACAGAAATGGCTAGTTGACGGGAAACTAATATGATGTAAAGTAGACCCGGGGGCCATAGGTTTCACTAGTGGCTTCTCTCAAGATAGCAAGTATTATGGTGGGTGAACAAATTACTACCGAGCAATTGATAGAAAAGCGCATAGTTATGGTGATATCTAAGGCAATGATCATGAATATAGGCATCACGTCCGTGACAAGTAGACCAAAACGATTCTGCATCTACTACTATTACTCCACACATTGACCGCTATCCAGCACGCATCTAGAGTATTAAGTTCATAAGAACAGAGTAACGCTTTAGGCAAGATGACATGATGTAGAGGGATAAACTCAAGCAATATGATATAAACCCCATCTTTTTATCCTCGATGGCAACTATACAATACGTGCCTTGCTACCCCTGCTGTCACTCGGAAAGGACACTGCAAGATTGAACCCAAAGCTAAGCACTTCTCCCATTGCCAGAAAGATCAATCTAGTAGGCCAAACTAAACCAATAATTTGTAGAGACTTCCAAAGATATCAAATCATGCATATAAGAATTCATAGAAGAATCAAATAATATTCATAGATAATCAAGTCATAAACCCACAATTCATCGGATCTTGGCAAACACACCGCAAAAAGAGTTACATCGAATAGATCTCCAAGAAGATCGAGGAGAACTTTGTATTGAGATCCAGAGAGAGAGAAGAAGCCATCTAGCTAATAACTATGGACCCGAAGGTCCATGGTAAACTACTTACACATCATCGGAGAGGCTATGGTGTTGATGTAGAAGCCCTCCGTGATCGAATCCCCCTCCGGTGGAGTGCCGGAAAAGGCCCCAAGATGGGATCACACAGGTACAGAAGGTTGTGGCGGTGGAAAAGGTGTTTCGTTGCTCTCCCCGAAGATTTTAGGGTATAGGAGTATATATAGGCGAAAGAAATAGGTCGGTGGAGCTGCGAGGGACCCACAAGGGTGGGGGGCACGCCCACCTGCCTCGTGGCTCCCTTGTTGCTTCCTTGACATCCACTCCAAGTCTCCTGGATCATGTTTGTTCCAAAAAAGTTCCTCACGAAGGTTTCATTTCGTTTAGATTCTGTTTGATATTATTTTTTGCGGAACACTAAAATAGGCAAAAAAACAGCAATTTGCACTGGTGAGGGAGTCCGGGATTAGGGGGTCTCTAGACAGCCGGACTATCTCCATTGGTCGGACTGTTAGACTATGAAGATACAGGATTGAAGACTTCGTCTCGTGTTTGGATGGGACTCTACTTGGTGTGGAAGGCAAGCTAGGCAATACGGATATGTGTATCTCCTCCTTTGTAACCGACCTTGTGTAACCCTAACCCCTTCGGTGTCTATATAAACCGGAGGGTTTTAGTCTGTGGGACAACATACAATCATACCATAGGCTAGCTTCTAGGGTTTAGCCTCTCTGATCTCGTGGTAGATCTACTCTTGTTCTACCCATATCATCAATATTAATCAAGCAGGACGTAGGGTTTTACCTCCATCAAGAGGGCCCGAACCTGGGTAAAACATTGTGTCCCCTGCCTCCTGTTACCATCCGCCTTAGACGCACAGTTCGGGACACCCTACCCGAGATCCGCCGGTTTTGACACCGACATTGGTGCCTTCATTGGGAGTTCCTCTGTGTCGTCGCCGTTAGGCTTGATGGCTCCTACTATCATTGATAGCGATGCAGTCCAGGGTGAGACTTTTCTCCCCGGACAGATCTTCGTGTTCGGCGACTTTGCACTGCGGGCCAATTCGCTTGGCCATCTAGAGCAGATTGAAAGTTACGCCCCTGGCCACCAGGTCAGGTTTGGAAGCTTAAACTACACGGCCGATATCCGTGGAGACTTGATCTTCGACGGATTCGAGCCTCTGCCTTGTGCGTCACGCGGTCACCACGAGTACGATTTAGCTCTACCATCGGACAGTGTTCAGGGGATCGCACAGGCAGCCGCTCTGACCCTCAATTCGGAGCCAGTTGCGCCGTCCATGGACGGGTGGATGGACCCCGCCACGGAGGCCTTACCCTCAGCAGCGATTGAGCCAAACATCGACCTTACCTTACACGAGAGCCGTGTTGTTAAACTACCAGATGCTTCTCCGGCCACGGACTCCGAGCCGCCTGCGCCCGTTCCTATCGAATCTGGTTGGGCGCCGATCATGGAGTTGACCTCCGCGGATATTTTTTAGAACTCGCCCTTTGGCGACATACTGAACTCATTAAGGTCTCTCTCCTTGTCAGGAGGATCCTGGCTGAACTATGTCCGGCAGGACTGGTATACGGACGATGAAGAAATTCGCGGCCCACCCACCACCCACTTAATAGCCACTGTCGATGACTTAACCGACATGCTGGACTCCAACTCCGAATACATCGACGGCATGGACCAGGATGCAGGAGACGAACAGGAACCACTGCCCCCAGGGCACTGGACGCCCACTTCACCACATGACGTATACACGGTGGACACACCAAAGGAAAACGACGACGAGGAATGGAAGGACGCAATGAAGGGTTGTTCCCTCGAGAAGCAATCAAAAGGGCGGCGTAAGCACCACCCCAAATCCTGCCTCGGCAGAAACAACGATCAAAAAGACCCAGCGTTAGAGTAGGGGGAACCATTGCCGGACCACGGCAACACGGAGAATCAAGCTGAACAACCCGACTCTGTCAAA
>NC_053026.1:512835-543713 GCF_003073215.2 Triticum urartu
TGGGGCGGCGGCGGGGTGGTGGGGCGACGGGGCGGCGGCGAGTAACTGGGGAGAGAAAGAGAGAGAGAGGGGCAGGGTGGGGCGGCCGTTAACGTTAGTGGGGCCCTCCCTCTTTGTCGTCCGCCCCCCTTTGCCGTCCGCCTTTTTGCTCTTTGTCGTCCGCTAGCGGACGGCAAAGAGGGGGGCCGTTAGGTTTTTTTTAGCAGCTCGTCAGTGGGGCCCCTCCCTCTTTGCCGTTCGCTAGCCGACGGCAAAGAATCTTTGCCGTCTGCTAGCCGACAGCAAAGAACTGGCTGATGGCAAATTAGGTCTTTGCCATCAGCCAGTTGTTTGCCGTCTGCTTTTTGCTAGCTGATGGCAAAGAGCTTCTTTGCCGTCTGCTAGCTCACGGCAAAGAGCTGGCAGATGGCAAAGTAGCTGATTCCAGTAGTGAGACCTGGCCGGTGGGGGCACCGCCGCACTCGACCGCGACGCGCTGCATGGCCTAGGTGACGCAGTTGCTGCAGTAAACGTCGCATTGCGCCAACGCGTAGACCTGCTGGAAGCTGGTTGCGAAGCCCAGGAAGAGGTCGACAGCTGCAATCAAAATACATAAGCACAACACATCAAAAGCCCTTCTGTCCTTGCCGATACCATGTGTCAAATACGCATCTTACTTAGTTTTCCTGCTCAAGTTAACAAAGAAATCTAAAACCATGTAGCACTAAATTAAATCGCAATACAACTCTAAGAAGGCAAAATCTGCCACTACCAAGTTGGATTGTTGGGATTCAAATTGCACATGTTTTAGAGAGATAGTACTAGCCAGCATTGTTCTGTCTGAACCCTTTTTCACATATGGATGTGTTAGCGCTACAACTAACATTAAAGCTGAATATATATCCATGTTATAGCAGTAAATAAATATACATTATTGGCAATATTAAGGCCAAAAACATTTTAGTGGCTTAGTGGGCAGACGTATGCACAGAATTGGGGACATTTTTCAAACTGAAGAAAACACACATATCATTCAGTAGCCAGTACCAAACTACCAATCCATGTAAGTGCATAAATAATACTACCAAACTACCAATCCCTGTAGTAGATCAGGGAAGAAAGAGTAGGGTAAGGGGGCACTCACATGCGGATGAAGGTGGCCATGGACCTCGCCCGGAGGCCCGCGGAAGGCGGCGACAGCTGGGGGCACGTCGGGGAGTGCGGCGGTGCAGTAGATCACGGCGGCTGGGAAGGCAGGGTAGGTGAGGACGTGACGGGAGCTGCCCCGGAGCACTACGGCCAGTCGAGGTTGAGAGGAGCAGCCCCGGAGCACTGCAGCCAATCAAGGTCGACGACAGCGGTGTGGATCTGGGGCTCTACCGAACTCCTTGTTGGCCTTCCCTCCCTTCGTTATGTTCACACGCTTCCCTTCCCTTGGGAGAGGAAGGAGAAGGTGGGGGCTGAGGCAACCCGGCACCGCCTCGCCGGAAATCTCACCCTTCCATTCCCTTGGGTTATGGACGGTCGTGTGACAGCGGATCGAGGTGGGAGGGAGATGGTTTGGGTTGGGGTGGCGGCGGTTGTGGGGAAGGAGGGGGCGGCGACGGGGGGGCCGTCATCGTCGATCTGGATCCGGCAGAGAGGGAGAGAGAGGAGGCGGCGGGTGTGTTCTGGGGGTGGGTAAGAAGGTGCGGATCCGGTGATGTGGGGGTGGTGAGGTCGGGGCGGCGGGTGAGGAGGAAGGGTTGCCGCGCGGGAGAGAACTGTATCGGGAGGGGGGGCGGCGGCGGCGCGGAGATGAGAGGAAGGGTGTGACGGGGGGATCGATCTGAGCTAGGGTTTGGGCTGCGGGTGGGGGATCTCTTTTTGTTTTCTTTTTTTTGTTTTTTTGTAGAAATATGGATGGATGGATGTGGGATGCAGAGATGGATGGATGGATGGATGGATGGACACCATGTCATCAATCCGTGGGAATTGTTCTGATTGGTTCGGAAAATCAATGGTTTAAAATAGTTTTGAAGTAATAAAAATAAAGGGATTTTGTGAAGTAGCTATCAAAAATATTTTTCAAAAGGGCACGACACAAATTTTCACTAGAGTTAGACCACATTTTATGGATAAGGACCAATTTGTATGCATTTCTGATCTTTCTAGCTATTTTTAATCATTTTCCGAGTGGCAAAAATGGGTTTTTTTATGAAGAACCTACCAAATATTTGTTGCAAAATTGGACTCCATCAATTTTCTAAAATACTACTTCATATTTAATATATAATTGACCAAATGGTTGGGTGTCAAAAGCTTTGATCCACCTCTCGTGAAAAAACAATTTTTTGTCGATTCAGTTGGAAACGGGTCAAATTTGAACTGCAGTTGCCTCATAGTTTGCTCTTTATTTTTCCCAAAAATCATTTCTAGGTACGAAAGTATCTATTTAATCAGAGAAACACCAAAAGTTTTCCAAGATTCAACCACTAGCTAGAACGGTTACTCCCGCCGTTTTGACCGCATTTTGAAACGGGTATAAAAAATTCAAAAAAATCAAAAAATTGGGAAACCTTTGCATTGTGTCATTATATGTGGCCAAGTTCCCAGGAAAAATAACAAACTTGTAATACGGCAATTATTTTAAAAAAGTGTTCTCACAAACGAGCTATCACGTGTGGAGATCAATGGCTTTCAAGCCAAATGATCAATCTTATGGCCACATTCATGGCATAGTTTGTTCAAATGATCTCATATTGTGCACAAGGGTGCATATTGGAATGGCAAACAATGTTGCCAAAGGAAGTTTTCATTTTCTTTGGACAAAAAAACCATTTTCCATTTTTCGAGTGCCCCAAATGAGGTTTTTTTTGTGAAGCACCTACCAGATAATTCTTGCAAAATTGGACCAAATCATTTTTCTAAAATACTAGACCATATTTAATGCACAATTGACCAAATAGTTGGGTGTAAAAAGTTTTGATCCACCTCTGGTGAAAAAGACAAATTTCCGCCGATTCAGTTGGAAGCGGGTGAAATTTGAACTGCAGCTGCCTCATAGTTTGCTCTTTATTTTTTCTGAAAATCATTTCTAGGTACATAAGTATCTATTTAATCAGAGAAACATCAAAAGTTTTCCAAGATTCAACCACTAGCTAGGAACGGTCAAGCCCGCCGTTTTGACCGCATTTTGAAACATGCATAAAAAATTCAAAAAAATCAAAAAATTGGAAAACCTTCGCATTGTGTCATTATATGTGACCAAGTTTCTAGGAAAAATAATAAACTTGTAATACGGAAATTATTTTTAAAAAGTGTTCACACAAATGAGCTGTCATGCATGAAGATTCATGCCTTTCAAGCCAAATGATCAATCTTATGGCCACATTGATGGCATAGTTTGTTCAGATGATCTCATATTATGCACAAGGGTGCATCTTCGAATGGCAAACAATCTTGCCAAAGTAAGTTTTCATTTTTTGTGCACGGAAAATTCATTTTCCATTTTCCGAGTGCCCCACATGAGGTTTTTTTGTGAAGGACCTACCAAATAATTCTTGCAAAATTGGACCAAATTATTTTTCTAAAATAATAGGCCATATTTAATGCACAATTGACCAAATGGTTGGGTGTAAAAAGTTTTGATCCACCTTTGGTGAAAGAGACAAATTTCCGCCGATTCAGCTAGAAGCCGGTCAAATTTGAACTGCAGCTACCTCATAGTTTGCTCTTTATTTTTTCCAAAAATAATTTCTAGGTACATAAGTATCTATTTAATCAGAGAAACATCAAAAGTTTTCCAAGATTCAACCACTAGCTAGGAATGGTCAAGCCCGCCGTTTTGACCACATTTTGAAACGGGCATAAAAAATTCAAAAAGAATCAAAAAATTGGAAAACCTTCACATTTGTGTCATTATATGTGACCAAGTTTCCAGGAAAAATAATAAACTTGTAATACAGAAATTATTTTTAAAAAGTGTTCTCAAAAATGAGCTATCATGCGTGAAGATTCATGGCATTCCAGTGAAATGATCATTCTTATGGCCACATTCATGGCATAGTTTGTTCAACTTATCTCATATTGTGCACAAGGGTGAATCTTGGAATGGCAAACAATGTTGCCTAAGGAAATTTTCATTTTTTGTGCACGGAAAATTCATTTTCCATTTTGCGAGTGCGTGAAATGAGTTTTTTTGTGAAGGACCTACCATATATTTGTTGCAAAATTGGACCAAATCAATTTTATAAAATACTAGTCCATATTTAATTCTCAATTGAAAAAATGGTTGGGTGTAAAAAGTTTTGATCCACCTCTGGTGAAAAAGACAAATTTCCGCCGATTCAGTTGGAAGCCGGTCAAATTTGAACTGCAGCTGCCTCATAGTTTGCTCTTTATTTTTTCAAAAAATCATTTCTAGGTCCATAAGTACCTATTTAATCAGAGAAACATCAAAAAATTTCCAAGATCCAACCACTAGCTAGGAACGGTCAAGCCCGCCGTTTTGACCGCATTTTGAAACGGGCATAAAAAATTCAAGAAAAATCAAAAAATTGGAAAACCTTCGCATTGTGTCATTATATGTGACCAAGTTTCCAGGAAAAATAATAAACTTGTAATACAGAAATTATTTTAAAAAAGTGTTCTCAAAATGAATTATCATGCGTGAAGATTCATGGCTTTCTAGCGAAATGACCAATCTTATGGCCACATTCATGGCATAGTTTACTCAAATTATCTCATATTGTGCACAAGGGTGAATCTTGGAATGTCAAACAATGTTGCCTAAGGAAATTTTCATTTTCTGTGCACGGAAAATTCATTTTCCATTTTCCGAGTGCGTGAAATGAGTTTTTTTGTGAAGGACCTACCATATATTTCTTGCAAAATTGGACCAAATCAATTTTATAAAATACTAGGCCATATTTAATTCGCAATTGACAAAATGGTTGGGTGTCAAAAGTTTTGATCCACCTCTAGTGAAAAACACAAATTCCCGCCGATTTAGTAGGAAGCGGGTCAAATTTGAACTGCAGCTGCCTCATAGTTTGCTATTTATTTTTTCTAAAAATCATTTCTAGTTACATAAGTACCTATTTAATCATAAATACATGGTTTGGTGGCGATACGTCGAGGTTTTGACGGTGGTCGAGGGCCCCAACTCTAGAGCACGTAAACTCGCATGCCCGCCGCGTCGTCACCGCGTGACTGTGGTGTTGCCATGTGTTCTGGGCAGCCTAGGCATGTCTAGTGGGTTGGGCACTCCCTAGGTAGTAGGAAGAAAATCACAACATTAGATTCTCACGAGGAGACTGATCGATGCTCAAACATGAATAAGCAGCCAAGTGTTTGATTAGCAGTACGGAAAATGCACACGGCTAATGGGCATGAGTTTTGGCTGAGGATGATCAGTTACTAAGAAGACCATCTTCACAAATTTTTAGCTCAAAAGGAGGAGCGTAGGTGGTACTTGCTTTGCAAAGTACCACACAGGACATAAATACGAATGTTGAAGCTGGGCTCAAAATAATGAATGGATTGAGCTGACATTTGGTGGAGGATGGTTATTTGGGCATAGGAAAGCACTGTAGAAAATGGAAACCATTTGGACATGCCAAAGTGGTACTTCCTTCACAAAGTGTTTTCTGAACAGAATAGGAAAATGAATATTTTTGAATTATTTCTGAACTAGGCAAGGAAGGTGATGAAGTGACGCCTAGTCATAGCAACCCACCACAATTTACATGGTTATGACCATCTATATTGGTCATGATCAGCTAGAAATAAGGCAGCGGAGCAGTGCTATCTGCTTTATGACCATTTCATGTAAGGAAATTACGACCTTTCTGACCAAAATGGTCGTTATAGTTTAGGGTTTGGAGCCCCTTGAACAGCTTTTGACCAATTGGTCTGAAATGGTCATAGATCTATGACCAATTCTTCCAGGGTCACTGACAGAAGGTCACTAGTTGACATATTTCTTGTAGTGATTGCTTTCTTTGATGTGTGGAAATGTTATGTGGGTAGTTACTTGTGTAATTGTATGCTTAATTTTGTTATGCAATGCTGTCATTTTAAGTATATATGTTGATGCTCTGTAGACAGAGCGTAGATGTTGTGAAGACAAAGAAAATCACATCGACATGGACTAAACAATGGAACCCGTCGGTGATGTTTTCATCAATCACTCACAATTGTATACTAGCAATCGTTTGCTCACAACACACACGGCTTGTTAGCAGTAATCGTCTGTGTTGTTATCGGTCTTCGCACATGTTTCTGATTACAGACCTGTTTGCCTCGTATCACACACATCTTGTTCATTTGAACCGTTTCTGTTCTCATGTCTCAACACAAATAGTTCATCCGAGTGAACCGCATGCCGTATATCGCACACACCTTTGATCTGGCTGGCTGTTTGTTTTTTGTTTCCTAATCACAAACAGTTCATCCGAGTGAACCATATGCTGTACATCGCACACACCTTCATCTGGATGCCCATTTCTTTTGTTCCTCCACATCGCAAACGGTCAACTGAACAGCACCGTATGCCCTCAAACGCACATGCAACTAAAATCTGAACCGCGTTTGATGCATCCTCCATGATAAATATTTTGCACCCTTTTTGATGTTTTTTTACACCATCGTTTGCGATTATGGCATCGCACACAGTTTGATTGAAGGGTCTCTCATCGTATTTTCGCATTAGCAGCAACTTGCAGTAGTGCAAGTTTTATGAAAATGTTGACATGAGCATATTATGAAGCATCTATCACCGTGGTGGAAAGAAAGGGTGCCACGACGATGATAAAGAAAACGGTGAGACGGCAATGTTCCAGTTCCAGTAACTTGATTGAAATGCCGGTGCAAAAGATAGTGTGACGGGAGCGTGTCAAGCAAGGATGGTGGGGTGATCCCGGATCGGGTTCCCACGAGACGACGGCATGGCAAACAATGAGGAACGTGCAAGTGATACATCGGACACAGTGCAAACACGGGCATCTCATACAACACATCACATGCATTCGTTCATCGCATCGGCATTCGACTCAGGGATATACATTTGAAGAGTGCATTCGAGACGGTTCGGGTTTGAAGGAATGTAGTTTTTCACGGGCCGTTGTGGGAAGTATTTGTACTATCGGTCCTCGGCGACGGAAGTGGAAGTGGTGGTACATGTTCGTTTTCAGAGAGGTACTTGACGAATCAACATCTTCGGGACGACGGTAGTTGTACACAGGTCGAGGTACTTGGCATTTCGGTCAGTAGTCATTCGAGTTTCTGTGTGATACTGCCGGTGGGGTACTTGGCACTTGCAGTCCAAATCCGAGTTCATAGCCATGTAGTTGAACTTGACGAAACGGGTCTCCGACAACGGTAGTGGTACATCTCGTAGTGGAACTTGGTGCATCCAATGTCTCCGGCGTGGTGGTACACACACATATATGAACTTGACGGGTCGTTCTCATCCTGGTACTTGGCGTCCTCTTGGTCTTGACAGAGATGAAATGGTGTAATGATGGTCATGCACGATGAGGCCCCGGTCACGCAAGACTTGTCATGAACCAAAAAGAAGCGGCACAAAGGCCTTGGTTTGAAGGTGGGGGTCTGAGCTGGGGCACTGCAGCAACGCGGCGCTCGGCCATCCGGATGACAATGTGAGGTGCGGCGGTTGTGCCTAGAGTAGGGGCATCACCTCGACGCCGGCAGCTCGATGCAGAGCAGGAGAAGCATGGTCACTACTGTTAAAAGTTGTTGACAGCCAAGTGGCGACATGGAGGTGGGGAAGTAGGAGCAAGGCAGGGAGGGCGACGGGGCAAGGCGAGATGGTGCAGCGGCGACAAGGGAACGATGGAGAAGGGGTGCGGAGGACACAGGGAAGGGGAACAGAGCCGGAGGCGAGAGGGTTCGTCGGCCAAAGGAACCACGCCTAGCGGCATGGCGGCTCGACCGGAGACGCGCCTGGTGTCGTGGTTCTAAGGCTGACAGTAGAATAGGGGGTAAGAATGTAGAGGCAAGATCCTAGCTATGGAGGAGTTGTACACACGAGTTTTACGAGTTCAGGCCCTTCTCGGAGGAAGTAACAGCCCTAGGTCTCGGAACACGGAGGCGGTCGACTGAATATATGCGTGTGAATTACAGAAAGTGCGAACCCCTGTCCCAGAGGAGGGGGTGGCTTATATAGAGTACGCCAGAACCCCAGCTCCCCTCCGTTACACAAGGTTCAATGCTCATAAAGGAGGGGCGTTACTGGTAACGTCCGCAGTAAAGTGTTGTAAATGCCCATAAATCTATGGTTTAAGTCCTGACCGTTGGAGAGTGGAGGGTTTCTCATCTTCTAGTGGTCGAGTGTCTTCAAGGTGGTCGAGTGAGCACATCTTCACGGTCGAGTGGATGATGGTTTATCTTCGACTGCTTCTGATTCTTTGTATAGATGTCCTTGGGGAGGGTATGTTGGACAAATCCATGACCCTACCCTAAGTACATAGCTTCATCATTAGCCCATTCTTTGTGCTATGAGTATATCTTGTTCTGGAACAATGAGTTGAGGTGACGACGTCGACTCCTTTGTCGAGTGAATTTTCATGGTAGAATTCTGAATGATGATGTAGAGGATGTTTGTCTTCAGTCTGACAGGTTGCTCTGCTCTCCGCGGATTTCACGGGATTTGTATTTTGGGAAGTGCGCCAGACGGACGGAACCGAGGTTATCGGGACGGATTAGGCAAGTCTCCTCGATCCTCGCGCCACCTTTTTCGCCATGTACTATGCGCGCGACTGTTGCGGGATTTGTTTGGACCGTCTGGATCCACCAGTCAGTCACTTGGGGGATGACCTTATAAAAGGCCCCGGGCCAGGCCTCTACCTCGTGCGCTCCCATTCTCTCTTCTTCTTCTCCAGATCTCTCCACCACGCTCGCTTCCGCCCTCGTCGCCGGACTCTCGCTCGAGCTCGACCCATCGCCATGGGGAAAGAGAAGACGGTGGAACTGGAGCGCGCGAAGAAGGCGACCATGAAGGCGAAGGGCAAGCGGACCAGCCGGGGCGGATCCTCGTCGAGATCTGGCCTGCCGCCGGGCTGGATCCAGGGCGACTGGATGCGCTCATCAATCACCCAGTACGACCTCGACGACCTGGTGGAGGGGGGACTGATCCCCCACAAATCGGCACGGCTCTCACGGAACGAAACCAAGCCGCTGCCACGGGAGGGTGAGTGTGTTCTCCTCACCACCCCCGTAGATCGCGGATTCTCACTGCCTCCCCATCCTTTCTTCCAGGGTTTTTTCAATTTCTTTGGGGCTCAACTTCACCATTTCACTTGAAACACCATAGTCTATCTGGCTGCTTTCGTGTCGATGTGTGAAAATCTCTTGGGCTGTCGACCGCACTGGGGTCTTTTCAAACACATCTTCACGTGCCGCTCCCAGTCGGTTAAAAAGGCCAATCCGAGTGAAGAGAGGACACAAGTGATCCAGATGTGTGGGGGTTTGGGGATCCAGATGAGGAGCAAGAGTACCTTCCCAGCCATGATCCTTCCCGACTCGGTCCGGGGCTGGCAGTCGACTTGGTTCTACTGCAAGGATCGGCCGACCCCGGGTCAGTCGACTGGACTTCCTCCCTTTTCCTTGGCTCGAGTGGAGAAGCCCGCCCCCCTGAAGGTAGTTCCAGAAGAGAAGGCACAGGTCAAGGTGCTGGTCGAGCGGGTCGTCCAACGTGTCCGCGACGGGGTGACCCGAATGGACCTACTGGAGGTCTTTCTCGGTCGACGCATCCAACCATTTTAGGCGCGTGATCATTCGATGTGGATGTACTTTGGGCTCGATGATTCCACTCGGATCCACCCGGAGGATGTCAGCGAGGATACCTTGGAGAAGTGGTTGATGGGGATCACCATCAACAAGGACAACCCTCGGGGGTCTAGGAGGGTGATTCCATTCGACAACTCGCACCAGCCGGAGCAGGTATAATTCTGTTTTATCAAGTATCTTTCCGATTCATTGAGCGACATCTTGTTTATGGTCGACTGAATTTCCTTTGATCGTTGTCCTTTCAGGCCCTCATCGACATGTACTCAATGCCCAACGGAGTGCAAGAACAAGACGTCGAGGAAGAAGCGAGCGGGGGCGAGAGCGGCGAGGGGCACTCGGATGCCGAGGAGGACGAGGAGAGCGACGAATCAACTGATCACGAAGAAGTCAACTCACCTCCTCGCAGGGATAGGAGATCCAAACACGCTCACGACCCGGTGAGCACTCTGGACATGATGGCCGCGCCGATTGGACAGTCTTCGAAGTGTCCCAGGACGTCTTCCCCAACGCCGACTGAGAAGGCTCCAAAGTAGTCCAAAGTTGTGCCGCCTCCAGTGCCGAAAGCACCGAAAGCCACCTCCTCCAAATTGCCAAAAGCTTTGCCCAGGATCAAAGTGACCGTCCCTACTATCTCCGGGTAATCATCTGACTTGTCCTTTTCGTCGACTCGATTAACCGGACGTAACCGATTGAATGCGGGTCTTTGAGTGCTGCTATGTCAGGAACCTCTTCTCTCCAGTACCGGGACGAGGAGATGGAAGATGCGGTAACCTCCAACCCAGGTATAAACTCCTGCGATTTTGTTCTTGATTCTTTGGTCGATTGCGTTCTAGTGGTTCACTTGGGGTCGAATGATCTACCTTGCAGCTCCACCCAACGTCATCGATTTTCCAGATGACGATGAAGATGTGGCTCTTAAGCCCAGGAAGAGCAAGAAGGTAGCAGCTAGTAGCATGTCTTGGCAAGAACCAACTACAAGACCTCCCGTCCGTCAGCCTGCAGACGTGGGCAGGGCCTCTGTGACCTTCGCTGCACCCTTGTCGAGTGAGCACTCCACACCGCCGACTGCGCCTGTGATTCCTTCAGTCGTCCAACTCCACACCACGGAGCACCAAGCCGCCGCTCACTTTTTCACCAGCTATCCCGTCCCGGACAACCAGTCGGAAGCGGCTGCGAAAGCCATCCAACAAGCTGATATGATGATGGAGCAGGTGAAGACGGTGCATGAGAACAGCCAGGCTGCCTACGACGCCAGTGCTGCTCTTTGGGCCAATTTTCAGGTGAGTAGACTTTCCGACTATTTTTTCCTGTTGTTTGCGTCGAATTAGAGCACCCGCTGGGTGTTTTGTTGTTTTTGGTAGTTTCGCTCTTCCACTCGGTCTGGGCGAGTGGGATCTGAACTGGTGGGGGCACGCTAAGTGCACCCACTAGGTGTAGTCCCCGAGACTGCGGTCGACTGCTGGCAGTCGACTGGAGTCTGATTTCTACTTTCCTTTTTTTTACTCCTTACACTCGACTCAGGCAGACCGGTCGAGTAGTTTCCGAACTGGTGGGGGCACGCCAAGTGCACCCACTGGGTGTAGTTGACTGCGCAGTCGACTGCTGGCAATCGGTTGTGGTCTGAATAGCTTCTTTTTTTGACTTGGCCCGGGTGGACCAGACGAGTTGAGTCTTAGTCAGCGGGGGTACGCCAAGTGCACCCGCTGGGTGTAGCCCCTGAGACCGGAGTCGACTGTGTGCAATCGGCTGGGGTCTAAGCAAACTTCTTTAGGTTTTATTCACTTGGAAGTAAACAACCTTTGATCTTATCGACTGATCCATCTTTTGCCTTCTGTAGGAAGTCTTGTACTCTTATTTCTAAGTTTGTTGAACTTGAGGAGATTCAGAAGCAACTCAACCTCGACTTGGAAGTGGCCCAGCAGAATCTGAAGAAAGCTCAAGGCGAAGCCGCTGGTATGGAAGGTAACTGACTGTCGACTGACTTTCAATATATTTCTTTGATCTCTTCTTTGATTCGATTGTTTCTTTTGCAGAGAAAATGAAGTTGGCTCTGGAGAAGAAGGACTCAGACCTCGCCGTCGCGCAAAAAGCAACCCAAGATAAAACTGCTCTCGCAGACCAGAAGCTTGCTTCAATCGGAACGCTGGAGGGGGAGGTGAACAAACTGAAATCTTGTCTTAATGAAGCTAACTGTGAAGTGACCAGTCTGAAGAAGGACAAGGTCGTCTTGAATGAAAAGTTGGAGTCTGTGATCCGCAAGAGGAATGACACAGAAGCTTATCTAAGGACTCTTGCCAAGAAGCTCTATCTCACACTGGAAGGTATTTCTTCTAAATAGACTGTGTTGATGCTTGCGATCTGATCTTGCTCGGTCGATTCACTAATTTTTTGGCTGCAGAATTCTGCCAAGACTTCGACGAGGAAACTAGAAGGGTCGAGACGGGTCTGGACCCTATCGCTTCTCCAATCTGTGACGAAACTGCAATGAACGTGCTCCGACTGGAGTCCCGTATCTTCAGTGCCACAAGCTACCTCGTGCGCCTGAAGGAGGTAGTCTCCCGAATCGACTCATCACTTTGGCCGAGGGCGACGCTCCAAAATGACCTGGAATCCCTGATGACTCGACTGAACGAGATCCCTGATCGAGTGCAAGAATGGAAGAAATCCTCCGCCCGGTGTGGTGCTGACGTGGCGCTGTCCTTGGTGCGAGTCCATTGCAAGGAGGCTCGTGAAGACAAGTTGGCTGCGATCAAAGTCGCTAACACCAAAAAGCATGACTTCCAGTCCTTCATGGAGACTTTCATTGCTGCCGCCACTCGGATCGCTGATGGGATCTATTTGGACTCATTCGTGGAGCCTGCCACCCCTCCTCCGGCCGAGTGAACAAACTTATGAAACTTGAATCTACTTTAAATTTGCCTCGGAATGCCGAGTGATTGCTGTAACCGTGGAACTCCTTCGGGCTTGTTGCCCGAGTACTTTTGATTTCCTGCTTGGAACTTTTAGGATTTATCTGAATTTGGTTTATCTCCGAATGTGCTTGCGTTTGCCTTCGAATGGACTTTGCTCACTGCTCGGAACGCTTCGTCGTCCTTGCGGATAGGGATGGAGCGTACGTTGTACTTGTGTCGTAGCTCCGAAGGAGAAGGTTGCAGTTGACCTGCACCTCGTCGTCCTTGCGGATAGGGATGGAGCGTACATTGTACTTGTGTCGTAGCACCGAGGGAGAAGGTTGCAGTCGACCTGCACCTCGTCGTCCTTGCGGATAGGGGTGGAGCGTACGTTGTACTTGTGCCATAGCTCCGAAGGGGAAGGTTGCAGTCAACCTGCACCTCATCACCCTTGCGGATAGGGATGGAGCGTTCATTGTACTAGTGCCGTAGCTCCTAAGGAGAAGGTTGCAGTCGACCTGCACCTCGCTGTGGTATGTTTCAGACTTAGGCAAGTATTCGATTGCAGCTAAGACTCCCGAGTGGGAGGACTGCCCTCCACTTGGTAAGATTTTTTCAAACTTAGGCGAGTACTGGACTGCAACTAAGTCTCCTAGTGGGAGAACTTGGGCGAGTACTGGACTACAACTAAGCCTCCTAGTGAGAGAAGTTAGGCGAGTACTGGACTGCAGCTAAGCCCCCGAGTGGGAGGATTGTTCTCCACTCGGTAGGATTTTTCAAACTTAGGCGAGTACTGGACTGCAGCTAAGTCTCTTACTGAGAGAACTTAGGCGAGTACTGGACTGCAGCTAAGCCCCCGAGTGGGAGGATTGCTCTCTACTTGGTAGGATTTTTTCAAACTTAGGCGAGTACTGGACTACGGCTAAGTCTCTTAGTGAGAGAACTTAGGCGAGTACTGGACTGCGGCTAAGCCCCCGAGTGGGAGGATTGTTCTCCACTCGGTAGGATTTTTTCAAACTTAGGCAAGTACTGGACTGCAGCTAAGCCTCCTAGTGAGAGAACTTAGGCGAGTACTGGACTGCAGCTAAGCCCCCCGAGTGGGAGGATTGCTCTCCACTTTGTAGGATTTTTTCAAACTTAGGCGAGTACTGGACTGCTGCTAATCCTCCTAGTGAGAGAACTTAGGCGAGTACTGGACTGCAGCTAAGCCCCCGAGTGGGAGGATTGCCCTCCACTCGGTAGAATTTTTTCAAACTTAGGCGAGTACTGGACTTCAGCTAAGCCTCCTAGTGGGAGAACTTAGGCGAGTACTGGACTGCAGCTAAGCCCCCCGAGTCGGAGGATTTCTCTCCACTCGGTAGGATTTTTTCAAACTTAGGCGAGTACTGGACTGCAGCTAAGCCTCCTAGTGAGAGAACTTAGGCGAGTATTGGACTGCAGCTAAGCCCCCGAGTGGGAGGATTGCTCTCCGCTCGATAGGATTTTTTCAAACTTAGGTGAGTACTGGACCGCAGCTAAGCCTCCTAGTGGGAGGACTTAGGCAAGTACTGGACTACAGCTAAGCCCCCGAGTGGGAGGATTGCTCTCCACTTGGTAGGATTTTCTTTCGAACTTAGCCGAGTACTGGTGAGGGAGTCCTGGATTAGGGGGTGTTCGGGTAGCCGGACTATACCTTCAGCCGGACTCCTGGACTATGAAGATACAAGATTGAAGACTTCGTCCCGTGTCCGGATGGGACTTTCCTTGGAGTGGAAGGCAAGCTTGGCGATGCGGATATTCAAGATCTCCTACCATTGTAACCGACTCTATGTAACCCTAACCCTATCCGGTGTCTATATAAACCGGAGGGTTGGAGTCCGTAGGAAGTCAACTCCATATACAACAATCATACCGTAGGCTAGCTTCTAGGGTTTAGCCTCCTTGATCTCGTGGTAGATCTACTCTTGTACTACCCATATCATCAATATTAATCAAGCAGGACGAAGGGTTTTACCTCCATCAAGAGGGCCCGAACCTGGGTAAAACATTGTGTTCCCTATCTCCTATTACCATCCGGCCTAGACGCACAGTTCGGGACCCCCTACCCGAGTTCCGCCGGTTTTGACACCGACATTGGTGCTTTCATTGAGAGTTCCTCTGTGTCGTTGCCTCCAGGCCCGATGGCTCCTTTGATCATCAACAACGATGTGGTCTAGGGTGAGACTTTGCTCCCCGGACAGATCTTCGCTCTGCGGGCCAATTCGCTCGGCCACCTGGAGCAGATCGAAAGCTACGCTCCTAGCCATCAAGTCAGGTTTGGAATCTTAGACTACACGGCTGACATCCGCGGAGACTTGATCTTCAACGGGCTCGAGCCACGGCCAAGCGCATTGCACTATCTCGAGGGGCATGATCTAGCTCTGCCCCGAGACAGTGTCCTGGAGGCCGCACACGCATCGGTTCCGACCCCTAACACGGAGCCTATTGCACCAATCGAGGATGAGCGGTTGGATGTCACGTCGGGGGCTGTGCTCCCGAAAGCGATCGAGCCGAACGCTAGCCCCGCACTCTGCACGACCCGTGACTCCGAGGATCCGGACTCCTCCCCGGACTCCGAAGCCCCCGCGCCCCTGCCAATCGAATCCGATTGGGCGCCGATAATGGAGTTCACCGCCATAGACATCTTTCAGCATTCGCCTTTTGGCGGCATCCTAAATTCTCTTAAGTCTCTCTCTTTATCAGGAGAGCCATGGCCGGACTACGGTCAGCGAGTGTGGGATACGGACGATGAGGAAATTCAAAGCCCACCCACCACCCACTTTGTAGCCACTGTCGTCGATCTAACCGACATGCTTGACTTCAGCTCCGAAGACATCGACGGCATGGACGATGATGTAGGAGACGAACAGGAACCAACACCTGTAGGGCGCTGGAAGGCCACCTCGTCATACGACATATATATGGTGGATACTCCAAAAGATGGAGATGGTGATGGAACAGTGGGGGATGACGCCCCCAAGAAACAGCCAAAGCGCCGGCGTCAGTGGCGCCGCTCTAAATCCCGCCAAAGCAAAAACGGTGATTCCGGCATGGGAGATAATACTACCCCGGATAGCACCGAAGAACACCCACCTCAGCAAGATTCGGCACGGGAAGATGGAGATGCCATCCCTCATGAGAGAGCGGCAAACCAAGAGGTCGAGGATGATAGCTATACGCCTCCCTCCGAAGACGAGGCAAGCCTCGATGTCGACGAATTCGTCATACCATCAGACCCCGCCGAACGAGAGCGTTTTAAACGCAGGCTTTTAGCCACGGCAAGCAGCCTCAAGAAAAAGCAGCAACAGCTTAGAGCTGCCCAAGATTTGCTAGCTGACAGATGGACTGAAGTCCTTGCGGCCGAAGAGTATGAACTCGAACGCCCCTCCAAGAGTTACCCGAAGCGCAGGCCGCTACCCCGATCAAAGGAGGAAGCACCTACATCACCAGCGCATGACATGGCAGACCGGCCACCTCGCGGCCACGACAGAGAGGCCTCTCGGCCCTCCACCCAAGCCAAGCCCCGATGCCGCTCCTCTAAGGCACGGGAAAATGCGCCTGACCTGCGAGACATACTGGAGGATAAGGCAAGACAAACAAGATCGATCTATGGATCGCGCAGGCACCCTACGGCATGTGACAATGATCTTCACTCCGGATACAACAAATCCGGCCGGGCCGAACACAACAGACATAGCTCTTCCGAGCTGCGTCGTGATATAGCCCAGTACAGAGGCGCCGCACACCCGCTATGCTTCACGAATGAAGTAATGGATCATAAAATTCCAGAGGGTTTCAAACCCGTAAACATCGAATCATACGATGGCACAACAGATCCGGCGGTATGGATCGAGGATTATCTCCTTCACATCCACATGGCACGCGGCGATGATCTACACGCCATCAAATACCTCCCGCTCAAACTTAAAGGACCGGCCCGACATTGGCGTAGCAGCTTGCCAGCAGACTCAATCGGTTCTTGGGAGGACCTGGAAGCCGCATTCCTCGACAACTTCCAGGGCACTTACGTGCGACCGCCGGATGCCGACGACTTAAGCCACATAATTCAGCAGCCAGAGGAATCGGCCAGACAATTCTAGACACGGTTCCTAACAAAGAAAAACCAGATTGTCGACTGTCTGGACGCAGAGGCCCTAGCAGCCTTCAAGCATAACATCCGCGATGAGTGGCTTGCCCGGCACCTGGGACAGGAAAAGCCGAAATCCATGGCAGCCCTCACGACACTCATGACCCGCTTTTGTGCGGGAGAAGACAGCTGGCTAGCTCACAGTAACAACTTATCAAAGAACCCTGGTAATTCGGATACCAAGGACAAAAGTGGCAGGACACGTCGGAATAAGCAAAAACGCCGTGTTAACAGCGACAGCAATGAAGACACGGCAGTCAATGCCGGATTCAAAGGCTATAAATCCGGTCAGCGGAAAAAGCCATTCAAAAAGAATACTCAGGGCCCGTCCAGTTTGGACCGTATACTCGATCGCTTGTGCCAGATACATGGCACCCCGAAAGGCCAGCCAATCACACTAACAGGGACTGTTGGGTGTTCAAGCAGGCAGGCAAGTTAAGGGCCAAAAATAGAGACAAGGGGCTGCACAGCGACGACGAGGAGCCCAAGCCGCTGAACAACAATGGACAGAAGGGCTTTCCCCCACAAGTGCGGACGGTGAACATGATATACGCAACCCACATTCCCAAGCGGGAGCGGAAGCGTGCGCTACGGGACGTATACGCGATGGAGCCAGTCGCCCCAAAGTTCAACCCATGGTCCTCCTGCCCGATCACTTTTGCTCGAAGGGACCATCCCACTAGCATCCGTCATGGCGGCTTCGCCGCATTGGTTCTCGACCCAATCATCGACGGATTTCATCTCACAAGAGTCCTCATGGACGGCGGCAGTAGCCTGAACCTGCTTTATTAGGATACAGTGCGGAAAATGGGCATAGATCCCTCAAGGATTAAGCCCACAAGAACAACCTTTAAAGGCGTTATACCAGGTGTAGAAGCCAACTGTACAGGCTCAGTAACACTTGACGTGGTCTTCGTATTCCTGGACATGTTCCAAAGCGAAGAGTTAATCTTCGATATAGTCCCGTTTCGTAGTGGCTATGACGCCCTGCTCGGACGAACCGCATTCGCAAAGTTCAATGTGGTGCTGCACTACGCATATCTCAAGCTCGAAATGCCAGGCCCTCGAGGAGTAATTACGGTCAACGGAAACACCGAACACTCCCTCCGTACGGAGGAGCATACGGCGGCTCTCGTAGCGGAGGTACAAAGTAGCCTTCTCAGGCAATTCTCCAGTCCGGCCATTAAAAAGCCAGACACTGCCAAGCGCGCCCGGAGTAACCCATAGCAGGACCGCCTAGCACACTCTGAGCAAGCATAGCAATGCGGCCCCAACCCCAGCTTTCGCGACATAGCGGAACCAGTACCTCGCGTACATAACTACACCCTTGAAATACCATGGGCACAGCGGAAGGGGCACAATAAGGGCACGCCCAAAATACGGCTTAAAACGTACTAGGGGCTGCCAGATTCTTTTTTTAATTTTTTCTTACTTTCAGGACTCCATACTTCGGACGCCCTGTTAGGCAATTCGACTGCCGCACAAACGATGCAAGATCCAGGGAGGCAGACAAGCCATGCCGTATTATGGAACTCCTAGGTGGTCTCTGTTACGAGCGGTATACCTGTTTTAAATACAATTCTGCGGCCTGCCCCTGGTCAGGACATACTGAATAGTCCAATATCTTTTGCTTACCGCACTATTTGTATCGTTCGGCTTTGATAAATAGCCTCTCTATAAACAATGCTTAGCTTCTTGTCTATTTTTTGCATTATCTTCTTTTCACATTTATGTTTATTAAATGACATGATTGCACCCATACACCATGGTACGGCAAACACGCCAGGGGCTTCAGTACCCCTCATAATGGTGTGAGAAGTCTGTACACTTTCACAAGTGCGGCACCCCGAACTTATAGCACTATATGCATCGGCTCCGAATCATGATTTTGGTCAATAGTTGGGTTTGCCCGGCTCCTATGTTTTGGTGCCTTACGTTCCGCTCTATCGGCTAAGGTAGCACTAGGAGAACCACTGCGATTGTGCCCCGGTTCAGCTAGGTTAAGCACCTCAGTGGAGAAAGCTAAAACTGACTGTCATGATGTGGCGAGAGACCGGTCGCTGTTCGAGAGGTTTTTTGAGTCCCTAAAGGCTTATGCCGCTTCGAGCGAGGAGCTGGCTTTGTCCGGCCAAGGCGTGGATAGCGCCCCGAACTCGGTCTTCCGAACGAGGGGCTTCGCCGAAATTTAAAATTATAGAGTTCTATGGCTAAGTGAGTGTGTTCAAGCATTATAGTGCGCTTGCCTGGTTCGTTGTGCTGAGCGCCTCCCTCGAAGGACCCAACTATGGGAAAAAGAGCGCTCAGGTTTATCCCGAACACCCCAGCACTAGTGGCACGGGGCTAGAAGCCGACGACTGGCCATCTCTCAATTTTTGATAAACGGCCACACAGAAAGTAATATTTTAAATTCAATAAGCATTGCTTAGCGCATATGAACAAGTTTTCAGCGCACAGGATAAACACGAGCTAGTTCATTCAAATATCACATCCTTGGTACATTCATCCGCCACAAGGCGGGCACCTGCAAGAACATCCTTGTAGTAGTTCTCGGGCTTGCGATGCTCCTGCCCCGGCGGCGGCCCGTCCTTCACAAGCTTCTCACCGTCGAGCTTACCCCAGTGCACCTTTGCACAGGCAAGGGCCCGATGGGCACCTTCGATGCAGACGGAGCTCTTGATGACCTCAAGCCTCGGACAGGCCTCCACCAGCCGCCGCACCAGCCCGAAATAGCTCCCAGGCAGGGCCTCTCCGGACCACAGCCGAACTATGAAGCCCTTCATGGCCTGCTTGACCAGCTGTTTTAGCTGGTCGCTCAAGGGCACAGGGTGCCCGGCCTCAGAATACTGAGACCAGAACACCTTCTCCGTCGAGCTACCCTCTTCAGCTCGGTAGAATGCGGCGGCATCGGATACGCTACGGGGAAGATCTGCGAATGCCCCTGGAGAGCTCCGGATTCGGGTAAGTAACAGGTAGTTCACTTTTATATTTCTGCTTTGCATAAAGAATGCCTTAGCCTCTGCTATCTTCCTCATCTCCTCCAACTCTTGGAGGGCCATTTGGGCTTCGGCCTTGGCAGACTTGGCAGCCTCAAGGGCCGTTGCAAGCTCGGATGCTTGCGCCTTCGACTCCAGCTCCAAACTCTCATGTTTTTTCATGAGAGCCTGAAGCTCTTGCTGCACCTCGCCGACCTGAGCCCCAAGTCTGTCTCGCTCAGTGTGCTCCGCGGCCATTTTCTTTTCGGCCTCAGACAGCGCTTGCTTAAGGATCGCCACCTCAGTCGTGGCCCCTACAATAAGCAGTACAATCCTGTTACTCTTTTTGCAATCAAGCCTTTTTATAGGCACTTTTTCTGTAAGGTATTTCTTACCTTCTTCCTCCTCGAGCCGCCGCTTGGCAAGGCCGAGCCCTTGCTAGGTCCGCTCGAGGTCCTACTTCAGGACACCCACCTCCGCAGTCAGTGCAGCAGTGGATAGCAGCGAAGCCTGCATACACATATTGACTCTTTTTTGTTAGACTCCTGCGATATTTAATAGATCCTCCATTCGGCTTTTCTTTCCGAACGCCAAACAGAGCATCAGGGGCTACTGTCTATGCGGTAATATTTTTACATATTTTTACTTACCTCGAAGCCTGTTAGAAGGCTAGCGCAAGCTTCACTCAGTCCGCTCTTTGCGTACTGAACCTTCTGGATCACCATACTCATAATAGTACGGTGCCCCTCCTCGATGGAGGCATCATCAAGCACCTCCAGCAGATTGTCCGGCACCTCCGGTTGGACAGAGGCCGCCGACTCAGAAGGCTTGCTCCTCTTGGAAGGAGTTCGCCTACTGCGGTCCGGAACTGTGGAAGATTCCGGCACGGTGTCCGGCACAAAGCCGGACTGAGAGCCCTGGGGAGCCTTATCCCCTTCACCCCTGGAGTCCGGGAGATTGCCTTGCGGCTGCTCCGGGACCACCTCCTCCTGCCCCAGAGCTTGTCGCGACGCCACTTCGGCGTCGTCTGCAGTGCGGGGGGAGACAACGGGCGGAACTGAGTTCACGTCCGATGAGTCCAGGGAGCCGCCCGACGATTCGTCGAATTCGGCCTGGGGCGGACTGCATAATTACATTCGACATTAGGGAAAGTTGTGCAACAAAGGAACATCATGAGTTATTCTGATATCCGAACTTACGATTTCGCCAGACGCTTGGCCCTGCTTGGCCACTCCTCTTTGCCCTCTTCGGCGTTGGGGGCGTAGTCTGGGCGGAGGGGTCTTCCTTTTCCTAGACCCCTCGGCCTCCCCCGTTGGGGCGGCCTTTCTCTTCTCTCCTCCCTCCGCTGGGGGGAGAGTTTTGTTCTTCCTCCTCCTCGTTTTCGTGGGAGGAGGGCGTCTCGGACTCGTCAGATGATGAGTCCGACACCACCACGTTGCGGGCACTCTTTCGAGTCCCCGTGGTCTTCTTCTTCTTGGCCTTCTTCTCCGGCACCACATAAGGCGCTGGAACCAGCAGCTTCCCTAGTAGAGCTGGGGCTGGGTCTTCGGGCAGCGGAGCCGGACAGTTAATCGGTCCGGATATCGCCCGCCAAGCCTGTCAAAGGTAAGGGAGTTTAGATACCGCATAGAGTCAAACTATGAAAAAAGCTTAAACATCCTGTAAAAGGTGTAGATGGCATACCTCGCTAGCGTGACGCTGCGAGCTGTACCCGCGGTCCTCGGAAGCGGATGCGGGCGCCTCGGCGCCCTTGAATCACTAGTAGAAAAAGGGTCAAACGTGAAGCACATTAGTGCCACGAGCCGGCACTAATGTGTACATTAGTGCCGGTTCGTGGCGGCGATCAATAGTACCGGTTCGTGGCGAACCTTTAGTACCGGTTGATGCCACGAACCGGTGCTAAAGAGGCTGCATCAGCCTGCGGTCAGGCTATGGCCCCACCATCACCATTTAGTGCCGGTTCTTACCACGAACCGGTACTAATGAGGTTATGCCAAGCTGTTTTTAGTCCCACCTCGCCAAGAGAGAGGCAGTATGAGCGGTTTATAAGCCGTGAGTGCACAGACAATGACGAAGAGTTGCAATGCTCACCTACATGTTGATTAGCTTCAAGCCTTGAGGAATAGCATAGATTGCACAGAGCTATGTGCAGTGCAGTCTACACTATTCCGAATGGCTTGAAGCAAATTAACCAGCATTGCACCTCTTTTTTATTTTTAATAACTTATTTAAACTCCAGACTTCTTTTGTGTTCAGTATGCAGCATTTAAAGCAACGTCATCAATTTCCAACATGTTCTGACATCATTTGTTGTTTTTTGGTCATTTACCTAATTGTTTAGAGAGCTAAATGACCGTGAAATTGAAAATCACTACAAAATGAATCCTGAAAATGTTGAAACTTGGCATGGTATCATCATATCACCCGCATAGCATGCGCGAAAGAGTGGAGAGGGTCACAGCAAAAACTGGACGCACTTCGTGTACAAACTGGACAAACTCTTTCCGAGTATCAGGGTTTCGGAGTCCGGAGTGGGCACTAATGTGCATCCCACCAATCAGGAAGAATCACACGGATCTTGTGTTTCTTTCTAGCTCTTGCGAGTCATTGGATCAAGGGTGTGTTTCTTCCTAGCTCATGTGAGTCGTTGGATCGAAACTACCACAATCACTTTGTGAGCCAGACGACCCTATATATAGCTAGCCCACCTCTCGCCTTCCCTGCATAAGTCTTTCAGTTCATCGACTACATACATCTACCAGTTCATCGACTGCATACATCTACCAGTTCATCGACTGAATACAAATCATTCGGATTCGCCATCATACGTCCAACCATGCATTTGATATGCATATATATGCATCACCAGCCACGGTTGGGCTCTATGATGGCGATACCGATTGGTTTGTTCTAGATCCTACATAAAAGGTTTGATACAACTTCTTTTTTGTGACATAAGAGCTATCTCTCCTCCTACCTATTTTAGTTACACAACTACCTATTTGTGCCAAATTTTCACTTTTGTTGTTGCTCTTGCATCATAAGCATCCATGTTAACTGGACTTACAAGTAATGCAATTTAACCAAACTATCTTGTGATCTTCGCCAAGAGAGAGGCAGTATGAGCGGTTTATAAGCCGTGAGTACATAGACAATGATGAAGAGTTGCAATGCTCACCTACATGTTGATAAGCTTCAAGCCTTGCAGAATAGCATAGATTGCACTGAGCTATGTGCAGTGCAGTCTACACTATTCCGAATGGCTTGAAGCAAATTAACCAGCATTGCACCTCTTTTTTATTTTTAATAACTTATTTAAACTCCGGACTTCTTTTGTGTTCAGTATGCAGCATTTAAAGCGGCGTCATCAATTTCCAACATGTTCTGACATCATTTGTTGTTTTTCGGTCATTTACCTAATTGTTTAGAGAGCTAAATGACCGTGAAATTGAAAATCACTACAAAATGAATCCTGAAAATGTTGAAACTTGGCATGGTATCATCATATCACCCGCATAGCATGCGCGAAAGAGTAGAGAGGGTCACGGCAAAAACTGGACGCACTTCGTGTACAAATTGGACAAACTCTTTCCGAGTATCAGGGTTTCGGACTATACAAAATAAATAATGCAGAAAATAAAAAAACCATACAAAAAAATTACTCAAAAATAAATAGAAGAAAATAAATAATGCAGAAAAGAAAAAACTATATAAAAACTACTCAAAAATAAATAAAAGAAAATAAGTAATGCAGAAAAGAAAAAACAATATAGCAAATTTGTTGGCACACTGCCCTGTGGGTCTACCAAACCTAGGGTGTGCAAATGCAGGCCCAGGAGGGCCAGCAGACCCACAGGGCAGCGTGCCCTAATTAATTAGGCCCAGAAGCCTGCTATATAGAGGAGTTCGAAGAGGTAGCCGCGGTTGGGTTTATAAACCAGTGCGGCTGCCCTTCGCCGGGCGAGGTGGGACTAAACTTTGGGGTGGCAGCGCAAGGCCTTTAGTACCGGTTGGTGGCTCCAACCGGTACTAAAGGCCCCCCCTTTAGTACCGGTTGGTGGCTCCAACCGGTACTAAAAGCCTTCGTTTCCTGCCGCTTGGCCTGGCGAAAATAGGCCTTTAGTACCGGTTGGAGCCACCAACCGGTACTAAAGGCCCATCCTATATATATAGCTCTTACGAAAATTTCAGTTTCATCCCCACTTCGTCTCCAACCTCCGCCGCGCGCGCCGCTCGATCCCGTCGTCGCCGCCCGTCGTCCGTCGTCATCGTCGCTGTCCCCGCCGCCGCCCGTCGTCGTCGTCGTCTCGCGCTGCCGCCCCGAACGCCGCCGCCGTCCGTCGCCATCGCCGCGGCCGTACGTCTCTCTCTCGCTCCCGCACACACATACACACACATACATACACACACATACACACACACACCGGCGCCCCGCCCCGTACGCCGGCGCCCCCGCTCGTACGTACGGGGCGGCGGCGTACGGGGCCGCACACACACACACATATACCACACACACACGCATACACACACATACACACATACGTACACACATATACATATATATACACACACATGCATACACACACACATACACACACACACACATTTTTTTACTTATTTTCTATTTTTTAGAAAAGTTAATTAGATGATCGAATGTTAGATTAATGTCGAATGTTAGATGAATTAGCTAGCTAGATAGAAAAATTGTCGAACTAGAGATTAGAACTAGTTGAATAATTAATATAACTAGTTTATTTTTAGTAAGAAAATTTAGGTATATGAGATTAGAACTAGTGGAATAATTAATATAACTAGTTTATTTTTAGTAAGAAAATTTAGGTATATGAGATTAGAACTAGTTGAATAATTAATATAACTAGTTTATTTTAGTAAGAAAATTTAGGTCTATGAGATTTGATGATCTAATTAAAATATTATTTGTTAATGAGTTTTTCTGTTTATTTAATTTTTTTATATATTTTGAGTTTATATAAATGTTAGATTAATGTCGAATGTTAGATGAATTAGATAGAAAAGTTAAATATATAGTAATTTCAATTGAATATATAGTTAGATATATTAATGTCAAATGTTAGATGAATATATATTTGGCTAGATATAGGTGTTTAATGTTTCACCTATATGAACATAGGAAATGTCATCTGACGACGAAAAAGATTTTATTTTTTGCGAACACTGTGAAGACCAGCGCGGCCTGTGCGACCAAAATTTCCTTGTTGATGGTAGGCGCTTCAGCATCAAGCTGGATGAGACATTCGAAGTTGATACAGTAAGTCACTTTGTCAATTATTATTTGAATGCAAAACTTATACTTCATTTGCTTCAACTTATAATTTTAAATTTTCACTATTCTACTATAGCGCATCCCCTGCCATGCAAGAATTTTTGTCTTGGATAAGATAGGTTTTAGTGCTATAGATGATATGGAGGTAAAGAGAGTTTACTTGAAGACGGAGCATGGGTATACTTTCAACGTCAAATTATATAATGGAGACACATACACCCATTTTGAATGCAAAACTTGGCAAGCACTATGCAAGGCTTATGCATTTGAGCCTGATATGGTTATCACCTTTGATATTCGTCCGGAAGATGATATTGAAGGTAATATAGACATCTGGGTCGATGTGCAAACGCCTCCAGTTCTACCATTTGGTGAGTTTTTCTCAACCATGCATGCATATGTTTATGTCTTTCTTCATACAGTTTATTCAAAAATAGTTGACAACTAATTTGTATTGTCAGCTTATTTCGGTTCAAGCAAACATGTCCGGCGCTTGGTAGATAGGACCTATTACTGCCCCGGGGCTCAACTAAACTGCGAGGAGATAAGTCATTATGTTTCATGGCTTGAGGATCTTAATACTGTCAAGACAAATTTTTTTCCTAAACTTAGAAATGTTAGTACTCAAAACGTGCGACCAATGGTGATCGTATTGAACTACGGTCACATCTATAATCAAAAGATGGTAAGATTTTAAATATTTGTCCTTAATTAGTGCATCTTTTGCATACATTATTTTTGAAGCTAAACTTTCATTGCTTAGTATATTAATTACTATACGATGTTGTTCAACAGGGACTTCCGATGACAGTTGTGCCCCAGTGGATCGAGACAAAAGGTCGCATGTCAATGGTTAACTTACGACCAAGATTTCCTACATTGCACATGAG
This sequence comes from Triticum urartu, assembly GCF_003073215.2. Classification (NCBI taxonomy): domain Eukaryota; kingdom Viridiplantae; phylum Streptophyta; class Magnoliopsida; order Poales; family Poaceae; genus Triticum; species Triticum urartu. The sequence goes on from NC_053026.1 coordinate 538,830, forward strand.
TGCATTCAGGATTTCTGAAAGCGAAGAATGCTTAATAGTGAAAGATTGGAGCAAAATTGTTAACGATCGCAGAGAAGTACTAGGGGGCAGTAAGGTGAAGCGCAACCCAAGATTAGGAGACAGATTCATCTGCATGCTCAAGTATGATGAATCAGGAGAGCTATACATGTTCTATGCTATTCTACCTGAGAGGGAGCAGCAGGATCAGTAGCTACTAGTTCATGCTCTTAATTAGTACTTGTCTCATGTCCGTGTCCTGAACTTCGATCTTGGTGACGATTATGTTGAACTTGATGATATCTTTGCTTCTGTTACAAAGTGAATGTTTCCTCTTTAAGCTTGCCAGCGTTGATGATGATTAGATAGCTAGCGCGGTAATGACTATGATGATTAAATAGTGGTAATTAGACGACTACGATGATTTTTAGCTAGCTAGAGTTTATTTATTTATTAATATGCGATGATGATGATGACGACTACAAATCATTATAACGTAAAACAATCCTAAATTAAATTGATAACACAAATTTAATTGAAAAATACAAAATAAAACAAAAACCCACAACCATTTAGTACCGGTTGGTGTTACCAACCGGTACTAAAGGGCTCCCGGCCCCCGGAGCTGGCTCGTGCCACGTGGTTCCCCTTTAGCACCGGTTCATGCTGAACCGGTACTAAAGGGGGGGGGCCTTTAGTGCCGAAACGTTAGTGCCGGTTCCATAACCGGCACTAAAGGCCCTTACAAACCGGTGCTAATGGCCCGTTTTCTACTAGTGAATAGCACCTTCCAGGCGTCTTCGTACGTCGTGTCGAAGAGCCTGCCGAGGGTTTGATTCTGCGCCGGGTCGAACTCCCACAGATTAAAATCCCGTTGTTGGCATGGGAGGATCCGGCGGACGAGCATAACCTGGATTACATTAACAAGCCGGACTGGCTTGTTCACCAGGGACTGGATGCATGTTTGCAATCCGGTCACCTCTTTTTCGTCACCCCACGACAGGCCCGTCTCTTTCCAGGACATAAGCCGCGTGGGGGTTCTGGATCGAAACTCGGGGGCTGCGGTCCATTTCGGATCGCACGGCTCGGTGATATAAAACCACCCGGATTGCCATCCCTTTAGGGTCTCCACGAAAGAGCCCTCGAACCATAGGACGTTGGCCATCTTGCCTGCCATGGTGCCTCCGCACTCCGCCTGGCTGCCGCGCACTACCTTGGGCTTGACGTTGAAGGTCTTGAGCCAGAGGCCGAAATGAGGGCGGACGCGGAGAAAAGCCTCACACACGACGATAAACGCCGAGATGTTAAGGATGAAGTTCGGAGCCAGATCATGGAAATCCAGGCCGTAGTAGAAAATGAGCCCCCAGACAAATGGGTGGAGTGGAAAACCCAGTCCGCGGAGGAAGTGGGGGAGAAATACTACCCTCTCATGGGGCCTTGGGGTGGGGAGAAGCTGCCCCCCTTCGGGAAGCCGGTGCGCAATGACCTTGGACAGGTATCCGGCCTTCCTTAGCTTCTTGACTTTGCCCTCCGTGACGGAGGAGACCATCCACTTGCCTCCCGCTCTGGACATTGCTGGAGAAGGTTGAGGTGGGAAGTGCGGGCTTGGGCGCTGGAGCTCGGGTGCGTAGGAGAGGGATAGGCAAAGGAGGAAGAAGGCGTAGGTAAAAAGGTGGATCCTTGTCCCCTTATATGGGCGGATGCGGTTGTGCGTCCCCACCTACCTAGTAAACCTCGGTTGCCTCCCAAGCGCCGTGATAAGTGGCGCGGTTGGATTACCCACATCCGTATTGATGAGAATCCCGTAAAAGGGGGTACACGATCTCTGCTTTGACAAGACGTGCCAAGGAAACCGCCTCGCAAAACACGCTGAGGTGGAAAAGTGAAAACGATTCGAGTGAAGGACTTGGCTGTAGTGTGATGACGCACTACGGAATACGTCAGCATATTTGATTTGTGTTAATATTATTCTCTCTATGGCAATATGTGGAAGCTTATTTTGCAGAGCTGGACACTACTCTTGGTGTTTACAATCTTCTATGAAGGACTTGGAGGAGGAACCCGCCTTGCAATGCCGAAGACAATTTGCGCGCCGGACTCGTCGTCATTGAAGCCTGGTTCAGGGGCTACTGAGGGAGTCCTGGATTAGGGGGTGTTCGGGTAGCCGGACTATACCTTCAGCCGGACTCCTGGACTATGAAGATACAAGATTGAAGACTTCGTCCCGTGTCCGGATGGGACTTTCCTTGGCGTGGAAGGCAAGCTTGGCGATGCGGATATTCAAGATCTCCTACCATTGTAACCGACTCTATGTAACCCTAACCCTATCCGGTGTCTATATAAACCGGAGGGTTGTAGTCTGTAGGCAGTCAACTCCATATACAACAATCATACCATAGGCTAGCTTCTAGGGTTTAGCCTCCTTGATCTCGTGGTAGATCTACTCTTGTACTACCCATATCATCAATATTAATCAAGCAGGACGTAGGGTTTTACCTCCATCAAGAGGGCCCGAACCTGGCACTACAGGAAACTGCTAGTTTGCCGTCAGTGAGCGGCTTTGCCGTGAGCATTTCGTCGGGGTAGCCGGCAAAGAAAACTTTGTTGTCATGAGCTTACGGCAAAGTATGACTAACGGAAAATCTGCTCTTTGCCGTCTGTGAGCGCACTGGCTGACGGCAAACCTAGAGAAAGGATGACGGCAAAGAAACCAAGATGGCAAACTGGCTCTTCGCCGTCTGTTGTTTCACTGAGTGACGGCAAAGGATGGACACGTGTCTAGTTTGACGGTAGGTAACGGTGCCCCAATTTTGCCATCTGTGTTTGTTATCCACTGACGGCAAAGTTAGTTGCTTTGCCGTGTGCCTGCTGTCCTACTGACGGCGAACTAATAGAAAAAAACCTGGCACCGAGCCTTGCTTTTCCGTCTCCTTTTGGTCCCACTGACGGCAAAATAATGGAAACTAAGAAAAGAAAATCCCCCACCCGACCGCATCTCCCCGATTGCTCTGTCTTGACCGCACGCTAGGTTATCCCCGCCCGTCCCCGGCTCGACCGCGCCGCCGCCACCGCCCGTCCCTGGCTCCACCACGCAGCCGCCGCCCGTCTCCACCTCCACCACGCTGCCGCAGCTGGTCCCCGCCTCCACCGCGCCGCCGACGGGACCCTTGTCCACTGCGCCCCCGACCCGTCCTCCTCCAATGGCGCGACCGCCACCGGGCCGTCCTCCCCTGCCCTAGCGGTACGGCTGCCGTGGGCAGCACCGCCACCGGCTCCCTCCTACGCTCTGCCGCCGCTGGTTACCACCGAAGCGAGGCACCACCTCCCCCTCTGCCCTACCCCACGGTGAGCACCGCTCCCATCTCTGTTCATATTCTTTTAGATGGATAGATGTATGGATTGCAGTATATGTGGATGGATTTATAGATGTATGCAAGGATGGATGCGTAGATGGATGTATGGATGATTGGCTGATGGATGTATCCCTTTCCATTTTCTTCTGCCTAATTTTTTTAGTATAAGGCAGCCTTGTGCTTGTCCATGCTGATTTGCTAATGGATGTATGGATGATTTGCTGATGGATGTATGGATTATTTGCTGATGGTTGTTCTGCAAGGCAAAATTTCAACTTTTGATTAATGCTCGTAGGAAATTAAATGCTCAGTTTTTTGCAACATGCTTACATTGGAGAAGACAAGCCAGAGAGTCTAGTCTTGCTACACATATATATAGTTGTCAACTGTGAGATGATGTTGATAATGTTTTTATCAGATTGTTTCACGAGTGCTAATGTTGGTTGTGCCGGTGCTTTTCATGTGCAGGGATTTTCTCTTCACCTCGAGGAGCATTGTCCGCCCCGTTGCCGTTGCCATTGTTCGACTACCGCCTCTACGGTCTCGGGGTGAGCTTGACTGTCATCTCCTCCCCCTCCCCTATTTGCTTTGTTCCGGTCGTCGTGCCGATGCCACTAGATTTTATTTTCATGTCAAGTCTCGTAACCTAGGCTTCTCCCGTTCGAAAGGGTGGCATCTATAAATATGCATGTCTTTGCATATTTATAACCGCCATCCTTTCGAATTATCCACGTTATCCATGGACAGCCCGAGTACGTGTAGATTGGGTTTCGTTTCCCGTGCTCTACTTCGGTCCTCGGCAAAATTTCGTCAGCGCCACCTCATTGTTCTCCGGGTGCACATTCTCTCGGCTTGTTGTCGAGACGTGTATCTGAAGAACAGCGGGGAGGTGCTGCCGAAATTTTGCCGAGGACCGGAGTAGAGCACGGGAAACGAATCCAATCTACACGTACTCAGGTGGGATTAGGACCCATCTTTACCTATTAGAGATAGGATTCAATCCATGAATGCACATTTCCCTTTGGTAAAAAATTAAAACCATGGCGTAAATAATATGACAATGGTAATTAGGTGTGTATCTAGTCTTAATTATATTATACATATCTTGATGAATATGAATTTGGTGCCCCTACTGTTAGTGCAAGTACCAGTATGGATGATCGTGAGTGGATGTACACTGGACACCCTAGTCAGGCTGGCATGACCACTGAATGGGTGAAGAAGACCAACGAATTTGTGGAGGCAGCATTTGCTAGAGGCCAAACAAAAAGTTGGTGCCCCTGCTTGAAGTGTCGCAACGGCACAGAACAGTCGAAGAAGACGATGTGTGTGCACCTGCAGAAGCATGGGTTTAAGCGTGGGTATAACCGGTGGACTCTTCATGGCGAGCCTGAATGTAGCAGAGAGGAGGTGGTGCGTCGGCGAACCGACAACAATGGTACCGGGATAGTTGACATCGTAGCTGACTTCAACGATGCACGTGAAGAGGGATCAGAGGAAGAACCGGAGGAGTCTGCGAGGGCCTTCTTAGAAA
>NC_053026.1:544845-558267 GCF_003073215.2 Triticum urartu
TACATGCTGTATATATGAAAACACACTTATGGCATATTTAAGAGCTTATTTTGGAGTTGCATTTAAACCCTTGGTTCAAATGGACCTCAACTAAATAAATGCTAGATGCATTAACTCAAACAACATCACATATTCATGCCATGATCATGCATCATATTGTTGCATATACTTGTGTTTGATTTTCGACACCGTTCCTTCTCGATAGGTCCTGCTCCGAAAGTGTTCGGGAGCACCTATCAGTGGAGCAATGCCCCTCTATTGATCTACCAGGCAAGCAACCCCCCTTGTTCATTTCGATAAAATCCTACTCTCTCGCTCCTGCTCTCATTTATTGCATTAGGACAACAATGATTCAACTGCTACTTTATGCTACGGTAGTTGAAACCATTCCGCTGCATGACCTGTCATTGCCACAGTAAATAGTTGAAACCCACTAGCATGTGTAGGAGTTGTTTGAGCCATGTTTTGCTTCTACCATGCCATGCCTGCTATTGCTTAGAGTTGTGTCAGGTCTGATTCATCGGGAATGAGTGTTATGATATGTTCTTGTGCTGAGAGTTAAGCGTGTGAACACGATTTGGTAAAGGTAGCGGTGAGAGGCCATGTAGGAGTACATGGTGGGTTGTCTCATTAGGATCGTCCTTAAGAACTGAGTTCTGTGCAAGTTGTCCAATGACTAGCTACTACCACACATTGGGCTCCGGGCGCTCCAAGCTCTCTCAGCTTATTAACCGCCTTGATCTCTGTCCAGGAGTTGCAAATAGTTTCTGGTGTTTGTAGGTACACTACTAGGAAAAGGCATGCTAGTGGCGCACCGAATTTGCCTTCTAATGGCGCACTACCGGTGCGCCACTGGCATCACGCCATTAGAATTAAATTCTAATGGCGCACCACCGGTGCGCCATTAGTGTCTGGTATTCTAATGGCGCACCACGTAGTGCGCCATTAGTATAGCCTGCAGTGCGCCATTAGAATGCCTTCTAGGGGGGCATATGTACCCATGTGCTTTGGCATTCTAATGGCGCACCAGCAGTTAATGCGCCATTAGTGTGATGATCACAGTGCGCCATTAGTGTCTTGTGTGGTGCGCCATTAGTATGAATATTAGGTTTTTTTTGCTTTTCTGATTTTTGCACAGGTTACAAAATATATTATTGGACAGAATATAGACGGCAGCACACAGCAACATCAGATTCATCGAATACAATAGAAGATTAGTCTCCGAATACAATTCATCATATTAGTCTCCGAATTCAAAAGACCGAACAAAGATAAAACATTACAAGTCTCATGACCGCGAGTATCGAGTTTGCCTTCACATTACAAGTCGATATCAATCATCTCAACTACCATCACATAGAAGAGAGCTGTGGTCATCACGATGAGCACCATCGCGATCAAACTGGTCTTCATCCGGTTCCTCCAATGCTCCCTCCTCTCTCCCGCTAGATAGCGGGCATATCTACATTTGGCCTCCTCCCTAGTGGTGTACCCTTTGTAACTGTTACCGCTGAAATGGTGAACCTGTCTCCGACACTCCTCCCAGTCATCGTAGACTCCGGGAACCTTACCCTTGTACACGACATACGACGGCATCTCTATGCACAAGCCAAACAACAGACAATACATAAGCAATATGTAAGTATGAAACAAAAGGATCGGAAGAGAAAAGCAAGACATTAATAGCACGATTCATGGTCCTACTAATAAATAACATCGATTACATCTAAGTTGAACGACTGTCCAAACCAAAGAGACATACGAATTCATTAAAGTATAATTACAACATGAGCCAATCAATGTTTCAGAACTACACATCACTACTTTCGACTCGACTCATTGGACAGGAACATGGATGAAGCCACCGTCTGTCGTGATGGTCATGAAATCGCGGTCGTTGTCACCCTGCATTTGTAGCGTTTCATCTATCTCACTGTTGGACAGTTGATATCTGAGGAAGAACTGCCCCGAGGTATGAAGGACATCTTGATGGATGATGTCTGCAAACTCCGACTGGATGCGAAAGAATTCTTGTCTGAGGTCCGCGTCCTAGACTGCCGACAAGCTCGCGGCCCAATCTTTGAGATTATCTGGTAGCAGAAGTTGATGATGGTTCCTTACGATCGCCCGCATGTGATGGAGGGTGTAGTAGGCATCCTTCTGACCGCCAGGCGGCTGCTTGACGTAGCAAAACTTCGAATTCTATGAGAACATGTGCTTGCCGTACTTACGAACTGCCCTGGTGAAGGTGCCTCCAGATTTGGTGTAGCCGGGGAGAACATCATCAAGAACTTTCTTGACATTTGTGTAGTCTATGTTGGAGTGACAGTTCGGGTCGAAATACATGGCCATGGAATATTTCGGGCTTAAGAGGATGAGTGTGCAATGTGTGTCACTGCACAGAACACATAATGTTAGAAAAAAAGAACGATCGAAATCTAAGAAATCATATGTTACGGGGCGGTTAAGGGATGACTTACTCAGGAAAGTAAGCCACAAGGAAGTTATCCTTATCTGGGTTTGCCAGAATGATGCCTTCGAGGTGTGAACTCGCAACTTGGCGGTCCCCAGCGCTGCTCAAGTCCTTGGCACGCAAGTAGAAGGGGTCGACTATCACGATGTCCGGGGTCTTGTCTCTAATGATCCGCATCTCCATACTCAGCGAAAATAGCCGAACGAAGGTGTAGTGCAGCGGATGAAGGTTAAACATAGCAAAGATGTCATCAAACCGCAGGACGATCGTACCCCCGATGTCGCCATCCACAAAGCCCTTGCCCTCTGGCACCTTGGCCATGAAAACCGGGTATGCCACATCCTTGTCTCTAAGACACCGCTTCTCCAAAGAAAGAACACTGTTGTGCAGACTCCGCATGGCACCGGTTGCAGCATTCAGCATATTTGGCGGTAGCATCGCCCTACCCACCACATGCACCCTCCTCGAGATATCCTTAGGTGAAGGTGGCCCGTCCTGAGCACGGATCAAACTCGGTGCCGGCTGGCTCGCACCGGCGCCCTTGTTAGTCTCTCGTTTCCGTCCCTTCTTCTTGATCTCCTGTAATTGGACCGAGTTCTGCTCACAGACCGCCTTCTTGAGCGTGTTGGGGCTGATAATATTTCGCACCTCAGCTATCTAAGGCTCGGTGAAGGCGGGAGCTGGAGGCGTGTCCTGAGAACTGAACGCCAGACAACGCCTATTGCAATTGGAAATCTCCGTTGTACCAGCTAGATCGCGGTGGTCTTGGTTGGGTTCTTGAGAAAGAGGCCCGCAGAACTCGTCAGCGTACCCATGTTCGGCAAAGTACTTATCAACGTTGGTAAATGTACCGTCGTCGTTGTCGTCGCCGTCCGGATCCTGTGCCATAGGGCTCTCCGGATCCTGTGCCATAGGGATGTCCGGCAGGTCCGGTAGCGTTGCGGCGTTCTTGCCATGGCTTGGCGCCGGCACGACTGGTGGTCTTGTCTGTGGCGTGGTGTCCCCCGCTCCTCGATCCTTCCGTAGTATCTGTCCTTGTCGTTACCGGTGTAGGATTCCATCGTTACCCCGGAGTTCTAATAACCATCGCTCTTCATGTCCTTGTCCTCGGTGTAGAATGTGTAGCCGTTGATATCGTACTCCTCATAGGTCATCAGGTTGTGCTCGGCGCCCTGTGACAAGGCGAATATGAGTTGTTCTTCCGCGGAATAATCCTCATGTAAAGGGTACGACAGAAGCTTCTGCTTGAACCAACGCGTGAAACATGAGTTGTGCTCTTTGAGTATATCTCCGTCCGTCCTCTGTTGGCCTCGGTCATTGTACGTATTCTCAATAAAGGTTTTGTGCTCTACCACCCAAGGATCGACCACGTCTATGTGTTGTAGCACGACTAGGTTTGCTCTTTCAAAGTCGGCGAGTCGACCCTCGAAGTCGACATGCATTTCGCGGCGACCCTCACGGTGACCCCATCCAGCGAGCCTACCGAGGTGCCTGTTGAGGGGCAGACCAACGGGGTTCTCGATGCCTAGATAATTCGTGCAGTAGGAGATGCACTCTTCGGTCAGAAAGCCCCTGGCTATACTTCCCTCTGGACGTGAGATGTTGCGAACGTATCCTTTGATGACACCATTCATCCTTTCGAACGGCATCATGCTGTGCAGGAACGTCGGCCCGAGTTGGATGATATCCTCCACGATATGGACCAGCAGATGCACCATAATATCGAAGAATGCGGGTGGGAAGTACATCTCAAGCTCGCATAGTATCACCATGATCTCTTCCTGTAGCCTACTGAGTTGCCTCACGCCAATCGACTTCCGAGAGATGACGTCGAAAAAGTTGCATAGGCCAAATAGCGTTTCACGGACGTGCGCGTCCATGATCCCACGGATTGCAACTGGAAGTATCTGCGTCATCAGCACGTGACAGTCGTGAGACTTCATCCCGCTGAACTTCTGCTTCGCTGGGTCTAGGTATCTGCTTATCTTCCCCGCGTAACCGTAAGGAAGTTTTACTCCTAGGAGGCAGGTGAAAAACTGCTCGATCTCCTCCTGACTTAGAGTGAAGCACGCGGGAGGGTAGTCATTTCCGGTCTTCTTGGCCTTTTGCCTTTGCGACGACTTTCTGTTGTCCTGCTTCGCCATCATCAATCATATCATCGTGATTAGCTAGCTCGCCTGATGCCCATTGATTTCAGTCTGTGCCCTTGCTTTCGGCCCATCTTGGTCCTCTCTGCATGTTGAGCAGGGTACCAAGCAGACTCTCGCACACGTTCTTCGTGATTATGCATGACATCAAGGCTGTGAGGCACACGGTGGATCTTCCAATACGGCAAGTCCCAGAAAACAGACCTCGTTTTCCATACCTTTAGCAGCGGCTCTGGCACCTTTCGTCTTTCCGCTGTGGCACCTTTTGCTTCTTTCCCGGCAGTGGGGCAGTCTTTCAATTTTTCAACACTCGTCTATTTCCTGCCGCTCCTCGTACACGGGCTGTTTTCGCGGGTTCGGTTTCACCATCGAACAGATCCTTGCGTTTCCTTCACGGGTCATCGTCCGCGAAGCACCTTCGATGTCCAATGAACACGGTTTTCGAAGACCCGGGATCTCTATTCTAGCTGGCGATACTTGTGTCATCCATGCACCTTACGCATCCAGAAAAATCCGATGGGACTACCTGCCCCGCGAGATATCCGGAACCGAGATAGTCGATGCACCGTCGTGAGCAATGCGGCTTCTATAAGGGGAAAATATTCTTCTCTGCCGGGTCCCACGTGTATTGGCTGGCATTTTTCCACAACGTGTCTAGGTCCTCCTTCAGCCAGCCCCATACAGATTTGATGTCGTTCCCTGGTTGTTTCGCCCTCAATTAGCATACTCATGTGAATGTACTTCCTCTTCATGCACAACCAGGGGGGAAGGTTGTACATCCACACAAACACAGGCCAGGTGCTATGTGTGCTTCTCTGGCTGCCAAACGGATTGACTCCATCGGTGCTCGCGCCCAGCACGATGTTCCTTGGATCCTTCCCAAATTCTGGGTATTCGAAGTTCAACGCTTGCCACTGGCTCGCATCCTTAGGGTGACTCAGCATCTTGTCTTTTTTATTTATCTCCGGATCATTTCCGTCATCTTCCCGCTTCTTCTCCTCCCTATCCGCGTGCCAACGCAGGAGCCTTTGCTACCTTAGGGTCCGAAATACCGCTGCCAGACGAGGAGTGATCGGAAAGTACCACACCGATTTTCGAGGAGCTTTCTTCCTCTTCTTGTATCGAGTGACGCCGCACACCGGACATATGGTAGACTCCGCCGTGTCGTCCGATAAATGATGCAATTGTTCATGCACACATGGTATTTCACGTGCGGTAAATCCAGAGGACACACGATTTTCTTCCTCCTCGAAACTTGCTCGGGCACTTGTTCCCCTTGGGAAGACGTTCGTGCCAGAATGACATGTTCTCGTCGAAGCATGCGCGGTCATTTTGTGTTTTACCTTCATCTCCAGAGCCATGAGCGTTACTTTCAGGCGGGTATCCTCGGGCCTGCATCCTTCATACAATGGAGGATAACCGCGTCTATCTCCAGTTGATCCAGCTTGGCTTTCTCTTGGGCGGCAGCTCTTGCGTTATCCTCTGCTTGAGAAGCAGCTCTTGAATATGAGGGTCCTGCACCCAGCCTCCATCGTCGTCTGCTCCGGCATCTTCATCTTCATGATCATGCCCTTCGTCTTGATCTTCCTCATCATCATGTACGACATCTTCTACATGATGACTGTGTACAGCATCACCGTCGTGATCATGTCCTGGAGATTCTTCGTCTTCTCGCCCGCCCTCGCCGCGGTGGTACTTGTCTTGTTGCCCTTCCTCATTTCTTGCCCGGCCCCCATGGACGACTTCATAGTCATCTTCATCACCTTGCCACCGATAGCCATCCATGAAACCAACGCAAGAGCAGGTGGTCCCGCACCTGCCCGGAATCCGGGTCCGCAATAAGGCTCTTCAGCTTGCATCTTCGACACGGACATCTTATCTCCGTCTCGTTCTTTTGAAGCATCTCGGCCTTCGCGGAGCTCAAAAACCTATTCACGATGCCTTCAGGTCATCGTGCGGACCATGGTCGCCTGCGGGGTAGAGCAAAACGATATTTTAGAACCAAGAAAAAATTTTGCATGACCTTCCTAAAAATAGGACCAAAAAGAATGCATAGTGCCAAAATTCTCGCCGAAACGGAAATGAATCAAAACATTCCGGCAAAATATTGGCAACTATCGCATTTCAAATACCGGTACCTTCAAACACAAACATATATGCAACACCACAAACACATGCAACACCACAAACATACATAGATCTAGCTAGGCCACAAAAAGTGCATGTGCACGTTGTTGGAGCGAGCTAGGGAGAAAAAAAGTAGATCTACATCATGAAGATAGCTTTCCCCTTACTTACCTATCAAAAAAAGGTAATTTCACCACTTAATTTTGATGAATCTATGGTGGAAATGAGGTGAGGAGGAGGCAGCCGAAAGCTTGGAGAAGGAGGAGAGGGAATGAAGTGGGGAAAGTGAGTGGGTAGGTGGGGCTGTCCAAAATATCTTGTTGGGGTCCCAGGTTACTAATGGCGCACCACCAGCAAATGCGCCATTAGTAACCCTGGTTACTAATGGCGCACCTGCAGGTGGTGCGCCATTAGTAGTTTTGCAAAAAAGTAAAAAAAATATACTAATGGCGCACCGGGTAATAGTGCGCCATTACTAGTTTAAACTAGTAATGGCGCACTGTGAAACGATGCGCCATTAGTAGTTTTGCAAAAAAAAGAATAATTTTTTTTACAGTAATGGCGCACTGTCTGCCTGGTGCGCCATTACTAGTTAGAACTAGTAATGGCGCACTTCGACCTGATGCGCCATTAGTTTGTATGGAAAAGAAAAAAAATTTAATACTAGTGGCGCACCCTGTTTCTGGTGCGCCATTAGTGTCTTCCACACTAATGGCGCATCACCAACCGGTGCGCCATTAGTATATAGTAGTGGCGCACTGCTTCCATGGTGCGCCATTAGTATCAATCCTATCTATAGCCCTTTTCCTAGTAGTGTAGTGCTATTTTTCTACCGAGTGGCACCCGGCAGGGTGGGCTCGGGACAGACTAGGCACAGGTGGCACGGTGTACCAAGTGGCACCCGGATGGTGGGCTTGGGAACCCTGCTCACATCGTTTGGGGCCGTGAGCGACACCCCGGCCGGATCTCCTTGCGGATGGAACCCAAATAGGTGATAAACCTGGACTAGAGTCTTGCGTGGTTAGTCAGGTCGTGGCCGACACCCTCGCCAGGCTTCCGCTTGAAGGTTGCCGAGATACATGACGGGTATATGGTGATAAGTGGTGAGAGCGTGTGTGATGAAGTACACCCCTGCAGGGTTATCATGATCTATTCGAATAGCCGTGTCCTCGGTTATGGACTTCTTGGATGCTTACGTGGTACCTAGACAACTTAAAGTGGATACTCTAAAATGCTCAAGACAAGTGTGAGTGCTATGGATGGCCTTCTCGTAGGAGAGACGGGGATGAATCCATAGTAGTGTATTGATGTGGTGATTAGTGGACTCGTGTGCGCTGCCTCACCTCAAAGAAGTTTCTCGTTGTCGTAGAACAGGATAGCCACTGAGTCAAAGCTGGCTTGCTGCAACTAAACCCCACATTACCTTCTTGATACAAATGCATGTATGATAGGATCTGATGTAAGTCTTGCTGAGTACCTTTGTACTCACGTTTGCTTTATTTATGTTTTGCATGAGACATCTGTCTCACTAGTAGTACCGCTTGGACTTCGACGAGTAGCTTGTTACCTCAGCTACGATCTTGTACCTTGGGAGGGTCTTGTAGATAGTCAGGCTTCTCAGCCTTTTCTTTTGTAGTTGTCTGTACTCAGACATGTAATGCTTCCGTTGCTTGTATGCTCTGAATGATGGGTCATGTGACCCCTGTTTGTATTTAATGCTATGTGGCTCTTCTGAGCCTTTATCTATATGAGTTGCGTTATGTTGTGATGCCATGTTGTACATCACATACTTGCATGTTATGCGTACGTGTGACGTGTATTGCTATGTGTGGGATCCGACAATCTAGGTTGTTTGTCCTTGCCAGCCTCTCTTATGGGGAAATGTAGTCTAGTGCTTCCTTGAGCCATAGTATTCTGCTACAGCCCGGTTCACCGGAGTCCTGCTAGCCCAGCACTACTGCTCAGAACACTTGACTGGCCCGCATGTGTTCCACTTCGTTCCTATGTTTGTCCCTTCGGGGAAATGTCACGCGTTGACTTCTGGAGTCCTGTTAGCCCAGTTCCATAGCCCGGATTCATACGTTGTTGACCGACATGCTCGATGTGATCATGTATGCCTGTCTCCATAGGTCTGTGCGCTTTGGGTTCACGACTAGCCATTGTCGGCCCGGGTTCTCCTGTCATACGGATGCTAGCGACACTATCATATACGGTGAGCCAAAAGGCGCAACGGTTCCGGGCCATGGTAAGGCGACACCCGTGGGGATACCGTGCGTGAGGCCGCCAAAGTGATATGAGATGTTACATGCTAGATCGGTGTGACTTTAGAATCAGGGTCCCGACACCAGGTCATCTGGCTTTGGTGGTGGCGCCTCAGGTTGGTGGATATAAGTTCACTAAGTGCTCATGGACAGAGGGAGTAGCATCAACATCCTCTATTATGAGACATTCCGTCGCATGGGGTTGACTGATAAGAGTTGTAAAACATCCAACATTGTTTTTCATGGGGTGGTCCCTGGTAAGTAGGTGTACCCGGTTGGTAAGATTGAGCTAGAAGTAGCCTTTGGGGATGAGTATGATTCTAGGGCTGAGAAGTTAACTTTTGAAGTGGTTAAGATCAAAAGCCCATATCATGCTCCTTTGGTCGTCCGGCTTATGCTAAGTTCATGGCTCGGCCGTGTTATGTTTATCTACAGCTCAAAATGCCGGGTTATAAAGGCACCATTACAGTACATGGAAGGCAGAAGATAGCCCTGGAATGTGAAGAAGGTGACGTGGCTTATGCCGAATCTGTTTGCGCAACGGAGGAATTGAAGTTTTATAAGGATAACGTTGACCAGGCAGATATGACATCTTTGAAGAAGCCAACTATGGAGCATGAGCCGGCGCTGAAATTTAAGTCAGCTGATGGTACTAAGATGATTGATTTTGTGCCTGGCGACTCATCCAAACAGTTCATTATCAGTGCCAATTTGGATCCAAAATAGGAAAGCGCGTGATAACCCACAAGTATAGGTGCTCACAACAGTTTTCGAGGGTAGAGTATTCAACCCAAATTTATTGTTTCGACACAAGGGGAGCCACTAAAGAATATTCTCAAGTATTAGCAGCTGAGTTCTCAATTCAACCACACTTGGAAACTTAATATCTGCAGCAAAGTGTTCAGTAGCAAAGTAATATGATAGTAGTGATAACGGTAGCAAAAGGTAACAGTAGTAAAAGCAATGTTTTTGGTATTTTGTAGTGATGATAGCAATAGCAACGGAAGAGTAAATAAGCGAAGAACAATATATGGAAAGCTCGTAGGCAATGGATCGGTGATAGAGATTTATGCCGGATGCAGTTCATCATGTAACAGTCATAACCTAGGGTGACACAGAACTAGCTCCAATTCATTGATATAATGTAGGCATGTATTCCGAATATAGTCATACGTGATTATGGAAAAGAACTTGCATGACATCTTTTGTCCTACTCTCCCGTGGCAGCGGGGTCCTTACGGAAACTAAGGGATATTAAGGCCTCCTTTTAAAAGGGAACCGGAACAAAGCATTAACACATAGTGAATACATGAACTCCTCAAAGTACGGTCATCACCGGTAAGTATCCCGATTATTGTCACTTCGAGGTTAACGGATCATAACACATAATAGGTGACTATAGACTTGCAAGATAGGATCAAGAACACTCATATATTGATGAAAACATAATAGGTTCAGATCTGAAATCATGGCACTCGGGCCCTAGTGACAAGCATTAAGCATAGAAAAGTCATAGCAACATCAATCTCAGAACATAGTAGATACTAGGGATCAAACCCTAACAAAACTAACTCGATTACATGATAGATCCCATCCAACCCATCACCGTCCAGCAAGCCTACGATGGAATTACTCACGCACGGCGGTGAGCATCATGAAATTGGTGATGGAGGATGGTTGATGATGACGATGGCGACGGATTCCCCTCTCCGGAGCCCCGAACGGACTCCAGATCAGCCCTCCCGAGATGTTTTAGGGCTTGGCGGCGGCTCCGTATCGTAAAACGTGATGATTTCTTCTCCTTGATTTTTTCTCCCGAAACATGGGCCCCACGAGGTAGGGGGCGCGCCCTAGGGGGGCAGGCGCGCCCCCCACCCTTGTGGCAAGGTGGTGGGCCCCCTGGCCTTCATCTTTGGCAGGTATTTTTCTTATTTTCTGAAAAGTGTCTCCGTGAAGTTTCAGGTCATTCCGAGAACGTTTACTCCTGCACATAAATAACACCATGGTAATTCTGCTGAAAACAACGTCAGTCCGGGTTAGTTCCATTCAAATCATGCAAGTTAGAGTCCAAAACAAGGGCAAAAGTGTTTGGAAAAGTAGATACGTTGGAGATGTATCAACTCCCCCAAGCTTAAACCTTTGCTTGTCCCCAAGTAATTCAGTTGACAAACTAAAAGTGATAAAGAAAAACTTTTACAAACTCTGTTTGCTCTTGTTGTTGTAAATATGTAAAGCCAGCATTCAAGTTTTACGCAAATATTATAACTAACCACATTCGCAATAACGCATAGGTCTCAAGTTTACTCATATCAATAGCATAATCAACTAGCGAGCCATAATAATAAATCTCGGATGACAACACTTTCTGAAAACAATCATAATATGATATAACAAGATGGTATCTCGCTAGCCCTTTCCGAGACCGCAAAACATAAATATAGAGCACCTTTAAAGACCAATGACTGACTAGACATTGTAATTCATGGTAAAAGAGATCCAGTCAAGTCATACTCAATGTAAACTAACAGTAATGAATGCAAATAACATTGGTGCCCTCCAACTGGTGCTTTTTAATAAGATGATGATGACTCAGCATTAAAGTAAATAGATAGGCCCTTCGCAGACGGAAGCAGGGATTTGTAGAGGTGCCAGAGCTCGGTTTTGATACAGAGGTGAATAATTTTTTGAGTGGTATACTTTCATTGTCAACATAACAACCAAGAGATGGCGATATCTTCCATGCTACACACATTATAGGCGGTTCCCAAATAGAATGGTAAAGTTTGTACTCCTCCTTCCACCACAAGCATCAATCCATGGCTTGCTCGAAACAACGAGTGCCTCCAACTAACAAAAGTCCCAAGGGGAGTTTTGTTTGCAATTATTTTGATTTAGTTTGCATAAAGCATGGGACTGGGCATGCCTGTGACCAGCCATTTATCTCGTGAGTGAGGAGCGAAGTCCACTCCTCTTGAGAATAACCCGCCTAACATGGAAGATACAGACAACCCTAGTTGATACATGAGCTATTCGAGCATACAAAACATGATATTTATTTGAAGGTTTAGAGTTTGGCACATACAAATTTACTTGGAACGGCAGGTAGATACCGTATATAGGTAGGTATAGTGGACTCATGTGGAATAACTTTGGGGTTTAAGGAGTTTGGATGCACAACCAGTATTCCCGCTTAGTACAGGTGAAGGCTAGCAAAAGACTGGGAAGCGACCAGCTACAGAGCGAAAATAGTCATGAACATGCATTAAAATTAATCGACACTGAATGCAAGCATGAGTAGGATATAATCCACCATGAACATAAATATCGTAAAGGCTATGTTGATTTTGTTTCAACTACATGCCTGAACATGTGCCAAGTCAAGTCACTTAAATCATTCAGAGGAGGATACCACCCTATCATACCACATCATAACCATCTCAATAGCATGTTGGCATGCAAGGTAAACTATTATAACTCATAGCTAATCAAGCATGGCACAAGAAACTACTATGATCTCTAGTTGTCATTGCAAACATGTTTATTCATAATAGGCCGAATCAGGAATGATGAACTAATCATATTTACAAAAAGAAAAGAGGTTGAGTTCATACCAGCTTTTCTCATCTCAGCCAGTCCGTCATATATCATCATAATTGCCCTTCACTTGCACGACCGAACGATGTGAATAATAATAATAATAGTGCATGTGCATTGGACTAAGCTGGAATCTGCAAGCATTCAATAAACAGGAGAAGACAAGTCAATATGGGCTCTTTTGTCAGATCAACAATAATGCATATAAGAGCCTCTTCAACAATTTAATCATGGTCTTCTCCCATCGACCCCCAAAGAAAAGAAAAGAAATAAAACTATTTACACGGGAGAGCTCCCAACAAGCAAAAGAAGAACATGACATCTTTTTGGGTTTTCTTTTTAATTACTACTACAAGCATGTAAACTAAACTGATTAAAAACTACAACTAATTTCTTTTGTTTTTATTAAGGTTTATTAAACACACAGAAGAAAGCATAAAAAGGAAAATAGACCAGCATGGATGATACAATGAAAAAGTATGAGCACCGACATCTAGAAATGAGTGTGTGAACATAAATGTAATGTCGGTGGGAAATACATACTCCCCCAAGCTTAGGCTTTTAGCCTAAGTTGGTCTATGGCCATGGCTGTCCTAGCGAATATCCATAATAATAGTTATTGGGGTCGTACTAGGATGTAGATGAGGAAGGCTCCGATTGCCATTGGCTGACAATCATCTCCGGATCCCACTAATAATTAGACTGTCGTGAAGGATCAAATTGTGGTTCCGGCTCTGGCTCCTCGGCTGGTGCAGGGTTCCGGTAGGCGTGGATAGCCGTCAATGGAACAAGGTATGTGCCTGCAGTCAAATCAAACAAA